>NC_038046.1:45393605-45673630 GCF_002211085.1 Panicum hallii | reverse complement strand
CAGCAAGACTTACCCGTGTCATGGTATACTTAGCCATGTAACTAGACTTATGATGGCTTGTAATGGTTCTGGTTTAATTTCAGCTGAAAAGCAACAAGAGTATGATCTAACTTTCATGTGTTAGCTTTCAGCTTCTAGTTGCATTAACCATTCTAGGTAAGCACCTATTCTAGACAAACAAGGTAGAGATTAGCATCCATCCAGATTATTCCAACAAGAGTTACTGTTCTTACTCTATGTGGCAGAAGGAATAAACAGTCTCAATCTCCACGAGAAATGGACGATTCCGAATCGAGTTTCGTAACCTTGCAAGGGTAAACCTAACTCACACGCTTGGAACATCCAAAGATCATTCCGAAGCAACCGTTTGCCGTTCATTCCGACTCATGGATCAGGGCCACCACAAGCGACTGTAGTACCATATGCACATCCAATGTGCAGGACATACGTTTGTAGCGCGACTACATGACCGTACTCCTGTCCGCTGCGCGGATCATACTCCCGCACGTCGGTGCGTGTGAAAACAAATTACGAGTGGTGGGAGGTATGTCCACTACTCGGGCCAATTAGTTACTAGGCTTACCGCTTACCATATTTCATGGCCTGTGGCTAGTACTTTCAAATGCTTAACCACAACTACCACACACTGCGACCTTAGCAACTTTTATCAATACAGACGGGGTAACCTTTCAAGTATGGTACTGCACATGACCCCGTTCATCATCCTTATAGTGATTGTAGAATCGTAAACATTCAACTCCTATATCGCGTGAGTGATAGGAATCACTCGACTTCTGCGGTCCAATTAGCAGAGCATCTATTCGATATGGACTCAGGCTCAATACATAGGTTACTAGGATTCATGCATCTACGGTTCCATTTCAACTCCTAGACGTAATGCATAATATAAATACATAAGTATAAAATTGTATAAGTGTAGTAATTTAATGTATTGGGTTATGCATCGGGGCTTGCCTTCTTGAGCGGGCCTGGGGTCAGTGATGTCAAAGACTTCCGACTTTGGTTCGGGGCTTTAGTTATAACCTCGGCGACGTTCGTGGATCTTTAGAAATCCCTGGCTCGGTTTCCGGGACTAACTCGTAGTCTTCGTCGTCGAGTGTCGCTGACTCTACATGATATGCAATAATGCAACTTAGATGGTTCTTGAGTTAGAGTTTTACTTCACGATAAATTTGCAATCTAATAAATTGATTCACACAATTTCATAAAGCAAGAGGTTTAAATGTAAACCTACTATTGTTATCTTAATTCATTAGTGGAATTAATTGAATTAAGTTAACAAGTTTGATTTTTATTTTTGAAATTCACAAAGGCTATGGCCTTGTATTTTTGTGAGTAAGCTTATTCCTAATAAATGAGTTTACTATGAACTTTTCACAATTTTCTGAAAATAGAAACTAAAGTGTTTTAATTAAGTTCAAATTTCAAGTTTAAACGCAAACCTTAGCAAAACAGTGTTGTAATTCCGAAATATTTACTATGGACTACCCTATTGCAGAACATCACATGGTAACAATATCTAGCATGAAAACCTTAGAAATATGCTTGAATAAATTTTAACCAATTCAACCTTGATTTGTATAAGTTTAAATTAATTCAAGCTACAGTTCATTACTGCAGGTGAAATTTTTACACAAGCTCATCATACCCTAAACAGGCTACTCACCAGAATTCACCAATAATAGAGCTAATATGCATAAGTTATACTCAAGATACCCTTTCTCTAATCTTTAAAATAACTCTAAAAATATTTTGTTTCGTACTTCACTTTAGTAACAAAAGTTGTAGGCTAATCTTCTGGAACAAAACAAATGGTTTGGTATTTTTTGGATTTTTCTACAAATTCCTATAGATTTTACAAGTTGGGCCGATTTGAATTAGAGAGGGGGTACTGATTTTCTACAGAAAGGCCCCTGGAAGATTCAAATCCTTGTAATTGGGTCCTTGGCCGGCTACACAGGAAAGCCGATCAGTGCCGATCAAATTCCGGCGAGGGGGCTCATCGACGGCGAGGGGAAGTGAGGGGAAAGGTTCAGGAGCTCACGGCGGTCATGGGGGTGGCCAGTGTTGGGGAAGGAGGGCCAAGGCGGCGGGTCGACGGCGAACAGAGACGGGCGGCGGAGCTCCGAGGGACGGCGTCGGCATTCCAGTGGCCAGAGTGCCGGAGGGCAGCAGGGAAGTGGCCAAAGAGCTTCCACGCGATGATGTGGTGCTGATGGTACACTTGGCTGGGGCTAAGAGGCAGTAGATTGTCGGGACGACGGCGAGGCCGAGCGGCGGCGGAAGCTCGAGCTCACCGGCGTAGTGGTCCAGCGATCTCGCGTGTGAGAACGAAATTGGGCGGGCTTGTGAGCTTCAGTGGGTCGCGGCAGTGCTACTAGAGCACTGGATCGGGGGTGGGAGGCGGTGGAGGTGGCTGTCGATGGAAGCCGGGGCTGCGGCAGGGCTCCGGCGACGTGGGGTGCTCGGGAAAGCGAAAGGCAGTGGAAATGCACGTGTGCGAACGCAAGAGTGAGTTCGTGGGGAGCACAAGGACGTACTTCAAGTCGAGAAAGAGGCACGGCGGGTGAGAGTTGCTGCTGGCAAGCCGGCGGCACGCGTGGAGGCTCGGGCGGCGGCGGCGCGACGTGGAGCGGTGAGGCGAGGGCCAGCGCGGGGTGGGGAGCGGCGGCGCGGGTGTTGGGACGGCATGTGGGCAGAGGGAAGCAGCGCAGGGGCAGCTGGTGCTCAGCACATGGCCGGCGAGGGCGGCGGGATCGGGCAGAGAAAAAACAGAGAGAGGGGGATTGGAGTTAGACGAAGAAGGACCTGGCTGCAATTTGTCAAAAGTGCAGAGACTCCACTGCAATGCCTAGTTAACTTTCAAAGCATAGCTCAAATAAAATATGCCAAAAGCAAAGTGTAGGATTTAGTAAGATCTACAACTTTGCTTTAAGGTTCAGTTGCAAAAAAGCTAAAGATTTGAATTTAACTTAAAACTTGGCAAAGTTTTAAACTTTAAAGAAATCCTATTTAAATCTACACTACACTTGCATCCTTTGGGTAGTTTCACCTCTATTTGTGGTTTAAAGTAAGTTCTTGACTTTTTGCAAATAACTTCATATGTGTTGATTTTACCTCCCATTCTCTCCCATTTTGCACCTAGGGACCTAAATTTTTCCCAAAATTACTAAAAGATCCTTTTGCCTTTGCATTAAAGTTTTAGCACACATACATAAAATCAAACATACACACTTTATACTAGAATCTAGTGTGTTTTAATCCTAAGTACCTGATATCACAGCCTTCCCCCCTAAAAAGAATTTTGTCCCGAGATTCCGGAACAGAATGGAATTGGACGATCAGATTTGGGAGTTGGCTTGAAGGAAGTTTGGAAAGTTTCGTTAGAGGTATGATTCGGTTTCCCAAGTTGCTTCTTCTTCAGTATGATGATCCACTGAATTTTGAACATTTTGATGGTCTCTCTTCTAGTACTTCTCTCTTTGGTGTCTAGCACTCTGATTGGATGTTCGGTATAGGTTAGATCAGATTCGATTTCGATGGCTTGGGGATCGATGATCTCTGTAGGAACTTTGACACACTTCCTAAGTTGAGACACATGGAAGATATCATGAATAGCTGCTAGTTGAGCAGGAAGTTGAAGACGATAAGCTACGGGTCCACAAACTTTGATGATTTCAAAGGGTCAAGTATATCGAGGAGCAAGCTTCCCTCTTATACCAAACCATTGAATACCTCGAGTAGGAGATACTCGAAGATATATAAAGTTTCCAACCTGGAATTGTAATGGTCTCCTTCGGATGTTAGCGTAGCTTTTCTGTCGAGATTGGGCTGCTTTTAAATTATTCTGAATAGTCTTTACTTTTTCCTCTGCTTCAGTGACAACGTCGGGTCCAAAGATTTTACGCACACCGGTTTGTGACCAACTCAAAGGAGTTCGGCATCGGCGACAGTATAATGCTTCGAACGGGGCCATCTTGAGACTTGTCTGATAACTATTGTTGTAGAAAAATTCTGCCAGCGACAAGCATTTATCCCAATTCTGGTCATATCGAAGTACGCAGGCTCTAAGCATATCTTCTAGAATCTGATTTACCCTTTTTGTTTGTCCATCTGTCTGAGGATGATATGCGGAGCTTCGGATTAGCTTAGTTCCAAGAGCATATTGAAGTTGCTCCCAGAATCGAGCGATGAATTGTGCTCCACGATCAAAATAATCATCTTAGGCCCTCCATGGAGATGAAAGATTTGATCTAAATAGATCTCAGCATACTTTTTAGCATTGTAAGTAGTATGCACTGGAAGGAAATGGGCAGTTTTGGTTAACCGATCAGCGATTACCCAAATAGAGTCATGCCTTGGAGAGATGTTGGGTAAGCCAACGATAAAATCCATGCTGATATCCTCCCACTTCCAAGAGGGAATGGGTAAAGGTTGAAGAATACTAGCAGTTTTGAGGTGACTGGCCTTAACTCTTTGGCAAATATCACACTCCGAGATATACTTTGCAATTTCTCGCTTCATACGAGTCCACCAAAAGGTATGTTTCAATCTTGGTACATCTTGGTACTGCCAGGGTGCATAGAGAATTTGGATAGATGGGCCTCGTCCAAAATTTGCTTACGAAGTTTGTGGTCCTTGGGTACAACGATACGTTCGTTGAACCATAGAACCCCTTCGTGATCTACTCGAAAGCACTTGTACTTTCCTTCTCCTTGTGCTAACTTCTGCTTGATGATTCTGATTCCTTTGTCATGCTGTTGTGCCAGGATGATGTTATCCTTAAGTGTAGCTTCAACTGAGAGATGGTTCAAGCTACCTTGGGGAATGACCTCTAGATGGAGCTTTCTCATCTCCCAACAAAGAGAATCATTGAAAGCTTTAACAGATAAGCAAGAGCAATGCGCCTGGCGGCTAAGTGCATCCTCAACGACGTTGGCCTTGCCTGGATGATAGTGCACTTCTAGATCATAGTCTTTGATAAGCTCTAGCCAGCATCTTTGCCTCATATTTAGATTTGCTTGCGTGAAGATGTACTTGAGGCTTTTATGGTCAGTATAGAGATGACACTTTGTACCCATCAGATGATGTCTCCAAATTTTAAGTGCATGGATAATAGCTGCGAGTTCAAGATCGTGAGTAGGATAGTTCTGTTCATGAGTCCTGAGTGCTCGCGATGCATAAGCAATCACTCGGTTGTCTTGCATAAGCACACAACCAAGTCCGATTCCCGAAGCATCACAATAGATGTCAAAAGGTTTGGAAACATCTAGTTGAGCCAGAACTGGAGCAGTAGTAAGATGTGATCTGAGGGTGTGAAATGCATCTTCACATTTCTGATCTCAGGAGAATTTAACTCCTTTCTTTAGTCGTTCAGTCATGGGCTTGGCTATTCTTGAGAAATCAGGAATGAAACGTCGATAATAGACAGCTAGACCAAGGAAACTACGGATTTGATGAACTGACGTCGGAGGTTTCCAGTCTAGCACTTCTTGGACTTTACTGGGATCAACAGATATACCGTCACTAGAGATAGTATGACCCAGAAATTTAACGATATCCAGCCAAAACTCGCATTTGGAGAATTTGGCGTACAAGTGGTGGTCTCTTAACCTCTGAAGAACAACATGGAGATGGTTCGCATGATTTTCCGGATTTTTGGAATAGATCAGGATGTCATCAATAAAAACCACTACGAATTTTTCAAGTTCTTGCATGAAGACAGAGTTCATGAGATACATGAAGTATGCTGGTGCATTGGTAAGACCAAACGACAAGACCAGATACTCATATTGATGAGGACATCGCCACTAACGATACATCCACACCTACACTAGTATCTACTTCAACAACACCTCTTGGACCTATTACTCGCGCTCGTGCTCGTCGGCTTACCCATCAAGTAAGTTCACTCTTAAGCTCAGGTTCATCATATTTAGAGAATGGAGACACGTGCACTCTTGTTTTACTCAGGAACCATGGATTGGATTAAAAGGGAAGAGGCATCGCGCAGGCTGGATTCGGACTGCAGGACAGACACGACTTGTAACAGCCGCCACGACTTCATCCGGACTCCGTTTTGGTCGGTCAAGTACTTTCTGGAAAGCTTATCAAATCTACTTTCCAAAGGATCCGGAATCACCTCAATATCTATTCGGAATCAACCGCAATCCTAGATTTACTACAGAGTCCTTTTCAGCCACGGTGCTGCGTCACCCTAATTTGGCCCAACGGGCCGTGTATCAAGTAGAGTCCAAGACGGATGAGTCCTAGGGTTGGAATACGACCCCAGCACCCTTGTGGTCGTTCTCCCACTTCTTTATAACCTTTAGCCGCCGTCAAGAACACTCGGGTTTTGTTAGATGCAAGTTTAGCTTTTGCTACTTCCTTGTAGACGCGCGTGCTGATCCAGCCGCCCGTCCACTTGTTTTCGGAACCCCTCCATAATTGAGATTCGGTTTGAGACCTTCAATTACATCTCGTAATTTTCAGTACTTGTTCTACTTGTTCTTGCTAGTTCTTCGATTGCTTGCAGGACAAGTGCCCTAGTGGCCGGGTGTCGCGCTCCACAAGATCGCGGCAACCAAAGGAGGTGGTGTATCGGTTGCTAAGGCGCAGCATCCTTGGAAGGCTGTAGTCGGGCCGTGAACGTCGTCTCCTCTATCAATCAAGTTATTCCACGCCTCTCATCGAAAGATCAGGAACAAACCCTAACGGGTTCACATCAGTTGGTAATCAGAGCAAGGTTGTTCGGTGAGAGACTTCCAATCCTTCGCTATTTTTATTTTCCTACAGTCCAGAAAAAGCCAAAAATAGTAGAATTGTTTTTCCCCACCGCAATCCTATAGACCCTTTTGAGCCTTTACTGGTACTGCTTAGTTAGGGCTTGTTGAGTTTTCGGTTGCATCGGTTGTGTCGAGTTGCTGGTCTTAGTTGTAGTCCTTTAGAGTTTCGAGTTCTTGTCACGTTTGGTCACGTACGTTACCTTTTTCATCACTGTTTTGGCCGAATCAGAAACCACTTTGGTTGTCAAGTTCGACTTGGAATCGGTTAAGCGCGTGTTGGCCGAGACCGATTTGAATTCGGGTAGCCTATTCATCTTGTGGTTGCCGAATCTGAGTGCCTCTTTGTTATCAAGTCTGAGTTGAATTCGGTGCTGGTTGCATCTGAGTCCGAAC
This sequence comes from Panicum hallii, assembly GCF_002211085.1. Taxonomy (NCBI): domain Eukaryota; kingdom Viridiplantae; phylum Streptophyta; class Magnoliopsida; order Poales; family Poaceae; genus Panicum; species Panicum hallii. Next base: position 45,666,431 of record NC_038046.1, on the reverse strand, counting down.
TGTGCACCAGAAGCAATAACACTTCACACATATATTTAAGTCTCGGCCTACTCCAGAGAGAGAGAGAGCGAGAGAGTATCTTTTAATTACCTGTATACCCCTACTCTTTCTGGAAAAAGCGTGTGTGGTGACTTGCTCACTTGTACTCCTTTGTTCATAGCATCTGTTTTTGAGGTTTCCCTGAAAAAAAAATAAAAAAAGAAAAAAAATAAGAAAAAAAGGATCATTGTTAAAAAAAAGAAAAAAAAAGAAGCAAGGGGCTAATTCATTGTGTTTGTTTTTCCCTTCTGTTCGGAGTGGTGCTTTGTGACTTCCTTTGTGTCCAGGCTCGCGTCTCTAGCACGGTCTAGACTAGGACCGGCACAGTACCACTGTTGAACGATTATTCAGCTTGCCTTTGTGACTAACGTGGTGCTAGTACTTCCTTGTTCAAGCCCACCTACAGCTCCACATATCTGACTACAGCTCCACAGGTCTTGTTGCTGCCGCGCTGATACACTTCATTCCACGGTTGCGGACTTGTTGGTTGCCGTCCCCTCCTAGCAGCAAGGTAAGAATTGGTAAGAGCTTGTGCAACAGGTTGAGAGTGAGCGCCTTGCTGTAGCTACACCCTATTAGCTGTAGGGATTTTACTACTTCACTTGTTTTCTTGTTGTCCTTGTCTTTCTCACCATGGCAGGCTCCGAGGAGGAGGATCATAGCTTGCATCAGTCTCCACGTACCAGGGGCATCATACAACATTTTGAAAGGCAAGTGCAGCGGCACACAGAGGGACTTGATAATGATATGCAGGTGACGAATGACAAGATTGGACAATTGGAGGCTACGGCAATATTGACAAGAGTCTCGCTGCTCTTTTGCGGTGTTTTGATGAGCTCCATGCGAAGACCAACGAACAGCGTGATGATTGGGCGGATGAATATATTGCTGATACTGAACAGGATGAACAAGACGCTCGCCATCGCCGCCGGCTACGCACTAATCGTAGAGGTATGGGTGGTTTTCGCCACCGTGAGGTACGCAACAATGATGATGCTTTCAGCAAGATTAAATTTAAGATACCTCCTTTTGATGGTACATATGACCCTGATGCATACATTACTTGGGAAATTGCTGTTGATCAAAAGTTTGCATGCCATGATTTTCCTGAGAATGCACGTGTTAGGGCTGCTACTAGTGAGTTCACTGATTTTGCTTCTGTTTGGTGGATAGAACATGGCAAGAAAAATGCTGATGACATGCCACAAACTTGGGATGCTTTGAAACGGGTCATGCGGGCTAGATTCGTTCCTTCTTACTATGCACGTGATCTGTTACATAAGTTACAACAATTGAGGCAGGGCACTAGAACTGTAGAAGAATATTATCAGGAATTGCAAATGGGAATGCTACGTTGTAATTTAGTGGAGGGTGAGGAACCTGCTATGGCTAGATTTTTGGGCGGGTTAAATAGAGAAATTCAGGACATTCTTGCGTATAAAGATTATACTAACGTAACCCGTTTGTTCCATCTTGCTTGTAAAGCTTAAAGGGAGGTACAGGGACGACGTGCTAGTGCTAGGTCTAATGTTTCTGCAGGTAAATCTACATCATGGCAGCCACGCACGACTACTTCTATGAGCGGACGTGCACCTCTACCAGCTCCTTCACCGAGTCATACAGCAGCGTCTTCTCCATCCAGCGACAAGCCACGCGCTCCTCCCATCACTTCAGCAACCAAGGCTGTCCAGAAACCAGCCGCTAGTGCTTCCTCGGTTGCATCCACGGGTAGAACAAGGGATGTCCAGTGTCATCGGTGCAAGGGCTTTGGGCACGTGCAGCGTGACTGTCCTACCAAGCGCGTTTTGGTGGTCAAAGATGATGGTGCGTATTCCTCTGCTAGTGATTTTGATGACGATACACTTGCGTTGTTTGCTGCTGACCATGCAGGTAATGAGGGACCACCAGACGAACATATTGATGCAGGGGCAGCCGAACACTACGAGAGTCTCATTGTGCAGCGTGTGCTTAGTGCACAAATGGAGAAGGCGGAGCAAAATCAGCGACACACGCTGTTTCAAACTAAGTGTGTCATTAAAGAGCGTTCTTGTCGTATGATTATTGATGGAGGTAGTTGCAACAATTTGGCTAGCAGCGAACTGGTGGAGAAGCTTGCACTCAGCACCAAACCACACCCACACCCGTATCACATTCAATGGCTAAACAACAGTGGTAAGGCTAAGATAACGAGGCTGGTGCGCATTAATTTTGCAATCGGAGCATATCATGATGTTGTGATGTTGTGCCTATGCAAGCTTGCCATATTTTGCTCGGTAGGCCTTGGCAATTTGATACGGATTGTGTGCATTATGGTAGATCAAATCAGTTTTCGCTCTTGCACCATGATAAGAAAATTGTGTTGCTTCCTATGTCTCCTGAAGCTATTGTGCGTGATGATACTGCTAGAGCTGCCAAAGCTAAAAGTGAGACCAATAAAATTGTCAAGTCGGTTGCTAATAAGCAAGATGAGATACACTTGAAAGGGACTTGCTTGCTTGCTACTAAATCTGATATTAATGACTTGATTGCTACCACTTCTGTTGCCTATGCTTTGGTGTGCAAAGATACTTTGATTTCCATTCATGATATGCAGCACTCTTTGCCCCCTGCTGTCGCTAACGTTTTGCAGGAGTATTCTGATGTGTTTCCAAGTGAAATACCAGCGGGGCTGCCACCAATACGAGGGATTGAGCACCAAATTGATCTGATTCCAGGTGCATCGCTGCCCAACCGTGCGCCGTACAGGACCAATCCGGAAGAAACGAAAGAGATTCAGCGACAAGTGCAAGAACTACTCGACAAAGGTTATGTACGTGAGTCCCTTAGTCCTTGTGCTGTTCCGGTTATTTTAGTCCCCAAGAAAGATGGAACGTGGCGTATGTGTGTCGATTGTAGAGCTATTAACAATATCACAATTCGATACCGACATCCTATTCCACGTTTGGATGATATGCTTGATGAATTGAGTGGTGCTGTTGTGTTTACCAAAGTTGATTTGCGTAGTGGGTACCACCAGATTCGCATGAAATTGGGAGATGAATGGAAAACTGCTTTCAAAACTAAGTTCGGGTTATATGAGTGGTTAGTCATGCCTTTTGGGTTAACTAATGCACCTAGCACCTTCATGCGATTAATGAACGAGGTTCTGCGTGCTTTCATTGGCAAATTTGTTGTGGTCTACTTTGATGATATATTGATTTACAGCAAATCTATGGAGGCACATCTTGATCATCTACGTGCTGTTTTTACTGCTTTACGTGATGCACGTTTATTTGGTAACCTTGAGAAGTGCGTCTTTTGCACAGATCGAGTATCTTTTCTTGGCTATGTTGTCACTCCACAGGGAATTGAAGTTGATCAAGCTAAGGTGGAAGCTATTCAGGGATGGCCTGTACCAAAGACCATCACACAGGTGCGGAGTTTTCTAGGACTTGCTGGGTTCTATCGTCGCTTCGTGAAGGATTTCAGCACCATTGCGGCACCATTGAATGCGCTTACGAAGAAGGGGGTGCCCTTTTCTTGGGGCACCACACAAGAGAATGCGTTCACCATGTTGAAAGATAAGTTGACACATGCACCTCTCCTCCAACTTCCTGATTTTAATAAGACCTTTGAGCTTGAATGTGATGCTAGTGGAATTGGTTTGGGTGGTGTTTTGTTACAAGATGGTAAACCTGTTGCATATTTTAGTGAGAAATTGAGCGGACCTGTTCTGAATTATTCTACTTATGACAAGGAATTGTATGCTCTTGTGCGCACATTAGAAACATGGCAGCATTATTTGTGGCCCAAAGAGTTTGTTATCCATTCTGATCATGAATCTTTGAAACATATTCATAGTCAAGGAAAACTGAACCGTAGACATGCTAAGTGGGTTGAATTTATTGAATCTTTTCCTTATGTCATCAAACACAAGAAAGGGAAAGAGAATATCATTGCTGATGCTTTGTCTAGGCGATATACTTTGTTGACACAACTTGATTGCAAGATTTTTGGTTTGGACACAATTAAAACACAATATGTGAATGATGCTGATTTTAAGGATGTTTTGCTGCATTGTAAGGATGGAAAAGCATGGAACAAATTCATCGTCAATGATGGGTTTGTGTTTCGAGCTAACAAGCTATGCATTCCAGCTAGCTCCGTTCGTTTGTTGTTGTTACAGGAAGCGCATGGTGGTGGCTTGATGGGGTATTTTGGAGCAAAGAAGACAGAGGATGTACTTGCTGGTCATTTCTTTTGGCCAAAAATGAGAAGAGATGTGGAGCGATTTGTTGCACGCTGCACTACATGTCAGAAAGCTAAGTCCCGTTTAAATCCGCATGGTTTGTATATGCCTTTACCAGTTCCTAGTGCTCCTTGGGAGGATATTTCTATGGATTTCGTGTTGGGATTGCCTAGAACTAGGAAGGGACGTGATAGCATTTTTGTGGTTGTGGATAGATTTTCCAAGATGGCACACTTTATTCTATGTCATAAAACTGATGATGCTATACATGTTGCTGATTTATTCTTTCGAGAAATTGTTCGTTTGCATGGTGTGCCAAACACAATTGTTTCTGATCGTGATGCCAAATTTCTGAGCCACTTTTGGAGAACTTTATGGGCACAATTGGGAACTAAGCTTCTATTTTCTACCACTTGTCATCCTCAAACTGATGGTCAAACTGAAGTGGTTAATCGAACCTTGTCTACCATGTTAAGGGCTGTTTTAAAGAAGAATATTAAGTTGTGGGAAGAATGTTTGCCTCATGTTGAGTTTGCTTATAATCGTTCCATGCATTCTACTACAAAGATGTGCCCTTTTGAGATTGTTTATGGCTTGATTCCTCGTGCTCCTATTGATTTAATGCCTTTGCCCACTTCTGAAAAATTGAACTTTGATGCTAAGCAACGTGCTGAACTGATGTTAAAACTGCATGAAACAACTAAAGAAAACATTGAGCGCATGAATTCTAAGTATAAGCTTGCTGGTGATAAAGGTAGAAAGCAATTGATTTTTGAACCTGGTGACTTGGTTTGGTTGCACTTGAGAAAGGATAGGTTTCCTACTTTGCGAAAATCTAAGTTGATGCCTCGGGCTGATGGACCGTTTAAAGTGCTAGACTGAATTAATGATAATGCATATAAGCTAGACCTGCCTGTGGATTTTGGGGTTAGTCCCACATTTAACATTGCAGATTTGAAGCCATATTTGGGAGAGGATGATGAGCTTGAGTCGAGGACGACTCAAATGCAAGAAGGGGAGGATGATGAGGACATCGCCACTAACGATACATCCACACCTACACCAGTATCTACGTCAACAACACCTCTTGGACCTATTACTCGCGCTCGTGCTCGTCGGCTTACCCATCAAGTAAGTTCACTCTTAAGCTCAGGTTCATCATATTTAGAGAATGGAGACACGTGCACTCTTGTTTTACTCAGGAACCATGGATTGGATCAAAAGGGAAGAGGCATCGCGCAGGCTGGATTCGGACTGCAGGACAGACACGACTTGTAACAGCCGCCACGACTTCATCTGGACTCCGTTTTGGTCGGTCAAGTACTTTCTGGAAAGCTTATCAAATCTACTTTCCAACGGATCTGGAATCACCTCAATATCTATTCGGAATCAACCGCAATCCTAGATTTACTACAGAGTCCTTTTCAGCCACGGTGCTGCGTCACCCTAATTTGGCCCAACGGGCCGTGTATCAAGTAGAGTCCAAGACGGATGAGTCCTAGGGTTGGAATACGACCCCAGCACCCTTGTGGTCGTTCTCCCACTTCTTTATAACCTTTAGCCGCCGTCAAGAACACTCGGGTTTTGTTAGATGCAAGTTTAGCTTTTGCTACTTCCTTGTAGACGCGCGTGCTGATCCAGCCGCCCGTCCACTTGTTTTCGGAACCCCTCCATAATTGAGATTCGGTTTGAGACCTTCAATTACATCTCGTAATTTTCAGTACTTGTTCTACTTGTTCTTGCTAGTTCTTCGATTGCTTGCAGGACAAGTGCCCTAGTGGCCGGGTGTCGCGCTCCACAAGATCGCGGCAACCAAAGGAGGTGGTGTATCGGTTGCTAAGGCGCAGCATCCTTGGAAGGCTGTAGTTGGGCCGTGAACATCGTCTCCTCTATCAATCAAGTTATTCCACGCCTCTCATCGAAAGATCAGGAACAAACCCTAACGGGTTCACATCACATATAGTCCATATCTTGTGGAAAAGGCGGTTTTCGGAACGTCACTCGACCTGATCTTGATTTGATGATAGCCGGAACAAAGGTCAATCTTAGAGAATACTTTAGCTCCGGCTAACTGATCAAATAGAATGTTAATGCGGGACAGAGGATACTTGTTTTTTATGGTTACCGCATTGAAGGGACGATAATCTACATATAGCCTTAAGCTATTGTCCTTTTTCTTTACGAATAGGGCTGGACAACCCCATGGTGAAGCACTTGGACGAATGTAACCCTTATCAAGGAGGTCCTGGAGTTGGATTTTCAATTCTGCCAGCTCATTGGGTGGCATATGATAGGGCCTCTTAGAGATGGGGGCTGTTCCGGGTTGTAGTTCTATGACAAATTCAAAATCTCTGTCCGGGGGCATTCCAGGCAAATCATCTGGAAAAACATCTAGGTATTCGCAAACAATAGGGATGTCCTTCAACTTAATCCCTTCTACAACATGGGCACAAGAGTTATTACACTCCCGTTGTGGAAGATAGAGAATAGTAGTTTCATGGTCGGGTGAATCTATCTCCACGGCTTGAGAAGAGATATCTAATGCTACTCAGTGCCTAATCATCTAATCCATGCCTAGGAGAACATCCATTCCTTCTAGGTCCAATAACAGTAAATCTGTTTTTATCAGATTGCTACCCAACTGAATTGGCACCTTTCTATAGATTTGATTTGATGCAATTTTACCGCCAGGAGTTGCTATCACATAAGCCCCTTTAGTAGGATAGATATCCAGGCCTACTTTTGTTCCACATTTTGAACTTATAAAACTATGGGTTGCACTAGAATCAAAAAGTATAATCACAGGTTGATGGTTTATGGAGAAAGTACCCGTCATTATTGGCGCACCCTCAGGGAGTTCGGAGAGAGTTGTGAAGTTCACCCTCCCCTGGCAGACTTGTACCACCTGCTTCTTGCCCTTGCCCGTGTTGTTTGGGCCGGAGGTTTTCCCTTGGAAAAATCTTCTGGGTTGAGGGCAATTCTTAATGAAATGGGACGGGCTGCCGCAGTTGAAACAGCAATTATTGTTGTTTCCTTGATTGGATGGCGGAAAGCTTGGCCTCGGGTCTTGCTGCTGTTGCTGCTGGGGTTGTGGCATCGGTGGTCAATTGAATCGAGCCTGCGGAAGAGGCCTGGCTACCCATCTTCCTGGTAGATTGTTTCGAGACGGGGCTCGAGTAGCAGTGTTTTGGACCAACCGATACCTTGGCTGCTGCATGTTCGAGGGTCCAGTGGGTGTCTTCCGTTTCTTTTCTGCCCTATGGGTTGATATGCAGTCTTCTTGAGTAATGGCCATATTGACCAGTTCATTGAAGTTGTCGGCCCTTACTAGGTTCAGCCATTCCTTAAGCTTTGTATTCAGGCCACGGCGGAAACGATCTCGCTTACGGGCGTTAGTGTCCACATGATAACCTGCATACTGGCACAGGTGATTGAAAACCTGTGCATATTGCATGACTGTGCGGGTTCCCTGGGTCAAGGTCAGGAATTCATTGAGCTTTCGCTCAACAAGTCCCTCTGGAATGTGATGCGCTCTGATAGTGGTCCGGAATTTGTCCCATGTGACAACATGACGAGCCGGCTGCATGGAGTAGTAATGGTCCCACCATATGCTGGTAGTCCCGTGAAGTTGTTGAGCTGCAAATAGTGCCTTGTTCGCGTCTGAGCATGGCACAGACAACAATGCGAACTTGGACTCTATAGTGCGGAGCCATGCGTCAGCATCGAGGGGCTCGTCTGCTTTATGGAACAGTGGGGGCTGAGTGCTGAGAAAGTCTTGGTAACCAGCCGAGGGATGTTCATTACGGCCTCGGGATGTGTGATGAGACTGGTTCATCTGGGCCTGTACTAGCTGGTTAAGAAGTTCCGTCTGTCGTGCCATGACTTCCGCTAGATTCGACGGGGCTGGTGGCGGTTGTTGGGAACCGCTAGCTTGGTCTGGCCGGAAACCTTTCGGGGTTCCACGTGTAGCTCTAACCATCTGAAACAAAGGAGGTGTCCATAATTAACAGCATATTCTTGTTCCCATTTTCAGAAGATATACTGCCGTTAAACAGATATGTAAGTTACATATTCTGTTTAACCATCTCTTTCAAAGGCAAGGATATTGAAACATGGCAACGAAAGACAAGGCTTGGATTATAAGGCAGACACTGGTTGTCCTTTATATATTACATCAGGATGGTTCGATTGCTATGGGTCAAGCCATACGTACACAGGCCATCTATGTTACAGTAAATGGCCCTGGGTCTAGGTAGACTACTCACTACCTATGTCACAACATTCTACACTAGTTACACCTGTAAGATCAATGATTTGAATAGCCTAGAAATCGTCAAGGTCGCCTACGGAGGACTGGCTGCCTGAAGAGGAATGATCTAGCTGAGGGTTAGGCTCTGGGTTTCCATGCTCGAAGTCGAGATCAGAAACTCCCTCAATCTCCTCGGGTTCTTCTTCTTCGCCTTCAGGTGCTACAAGTACCAGGAGGTACTGGCTGCTGCTGAAGTTCGTCGATGTCAGCATGGGCGTCGTCAATCTCAAGGATAAGGTTGTGGACTTGCTCCTGGAGGAACTCAATAATTGTGTCACGTTGAGTGATTATTGCATCACTCTCATTGATCTGATCCTCCCGGTGGATAATGGCCTCATCTCGTTCTGCAATAATTTCTTCCTTCTCCGTGACCAAGGCTTGAAGTTCTTCTATCTGAGTGACCTGTCGATCAGCATTTCTGTAGTGACCTTGAGCTATACTGGTCAACTGACTCATACCGCGGCGCAGCAAGATCTGATAGTGGTGCTGAACATTCATGAACCTGATAGTACCACGAAGCGTCTCGTCGGCTAAATCTCCCAGCATGTGGCCATAATGAGCTATCCAGAAATTCCACTCGGGATCACTGGAATCTATTGCAGGGAATAAGCCGATAGGATGCCCGGCAACTTCCATGGGATGCTGGTTGCAGAAAATGTGGATGGCCTCAAGAGTTGCGGTCTCAATGGTGTCGACGAGATGATAGCCAACCACATCGACCTCGATGGGCTGCCACTGAGAGCGGAAAGGATGCTGAGGAATCATGACTCTGCATCGAGGAACACCTTCCTTCCTATATTCCACTCCATCATACTGTGGGAGCTCGTGTAGAAGAATAGCCTAAGTGATTCCCAAAAGAGACGGGGAAAACCCTCTTAGTGCAAGGCATTGGTATGGAGATGCCCTGCATGATCCCAAAAGATGTTTGAAGGAGTCACCATCTGAAACAAGAATTCAGATGGTGAGATTTTGAAGGATGCTGAAAACCCAACTAGGACTATCACAAGAATCCTAGTGAAACCACACTAAAAATAGACAACACTCTATACGTCCTTAAAAGAACAACACATTCAAAGCATTCACTTTGTTTCATAATGGATTATGCATGCACGTACTATTCGACCTCACAACCAAAACAATTGCCGAATATCTTCGGACTTACGTGGTTAATTTCGGTAGCATAACACAAACGTCTCTCTCTAATAACTAGTCAATAAGTCCTATCCGTCTTAACTTCTTACTCGTGGTTAGTGTACCTGCAGAAGACCACATTTATATAACATGAACCTTTCATGACAGCGCGACATGAAATCATCCCCAAACAGTACGGTTCACTATAGAAACAGTATCCGTACAATTTCCACCATACGGACGACGTTAGCATACGTTACATCTGCAACGTATTCATGGGGGTACCGTTTAAAATGGGGGTATGAACAACGACCACCATACCCTGTGCCAAACCATTTACTCCCAATATGATCAACTAATCGTTGATATATTGGCAGCATCTCAAGTAAGCCACTGCTTGAGAAACAGTGTTCGGTTCGCATCACTGACGGGAAGGCCAATCTCCCTCAGTTGGCTGAGGACCCTTACCTTCTTACCTTCTGGTCTCAGCATGGAGGAACAAAACAATACAACTAAATATCTAGGGTCGATTGTGCTCAAAAGTAAGTTTTGACAGAAAGTAGTGCTGCAAGTTAGAGCTAAACTATATATATACTAGTAGCCACCTGATTACTCCCATATAAATCCCTATAGCTTTACGATCTAGGCACCATCCTTAACGAATCCAACGTACTTTGCAAATTCTTTTGTTAAGCCAAATTTTATCCTGAAAAACATTTTCAAGAGCTACTGCAGTTGTAAGAGTAAACCTACAGATCTGATACCAGCTGTGGCAGAACCGCCTGAATTATTCCGGCTCAAGTGTGCTAGTCATCGCTATACAGCCGATACTAACTCAACGCACTTCAAACAGAACAATTCAATGGTCTATCGGGTCTCCGCCTGATGCAACCACGGTTCAACAGGATCGAAGCAGGTTTACCTCGCACGAAGGCGAGTTTATAATCACACAATAGCTCACCAACTTTTAATTCACAGAATATTAACATTATTACAAACCGTTTCCAAACTTATAGTAAACTTATACAAGTATCTTTTAAAAATCACAAGCTAAACAGCTTGTCTAGAGTCACAGCGGAAGAGAGAGTTATAAACATCGCGACTACACGTCGCAAAAGTTGGCACTATGCTTCGCCCTAAACATGGCGTCATTCCGGAGGGTCATTGCCAGCCGGGGACGGATCTCACTCCACGGAGCAGCCAAACAGAATAGAAAATGGCCAGGCTGGACTATCCATTTGGTTCACACCGGTCATACCTGTAAAATAGACTAGCAAGACTGAGTATGCTAATACTCAGCAAGACTTACCCGTGTCATGGTATACTTAGCTATGTAACTAGACTTATGATGGCTTGTAATGGTTCTGGGTTTAATTTCAGCTGAAAAGCAACAAAGAGTATGATCTAACTTTCATGTTTTAGCTTTCAGCTTCTAGTTGCATTAACCATTCTAGGTAAGCACCTATTGTAGACAAGCAAGGTAGAGATTAGCATCCATCCAGATTATTCCAACAAGAGTTACTGTTCTTACTCTATGTGGCAGAAGGAATAAGCAGTCTCAATCTACACGAGAAACGGATGATTCCGAATCGAGTTTTATAACCTTGCAAGGGTAAACCTAACTCACACACTTGGAACATCCAAAGATCATTCCGAAGCAACCGTTTGCCGTTCATTCCGACTCGTAGATCAAGGCCACCACAAGCGACTGTAGGACCATATGCATATCCAATGTGCAGGACATACGTCTGTAGCGCGACTACATGACCGTACTCCTGTCCGCTGCGTGGAACGTACTCCCACACGTCGGTGCATATGAAAAACCAAATTACGAGTGGTGGGAGGTATGTCCACTACTCAGGCCAGTTGGTTACTAGGCTTACCGCATACCATATTTCGCGGCATGTGGCTAGTACTTTCAAACGCTTAACCACATCTAGCACACACTGCGACCTTAGCAACTTTTATCAATACAGACAAGGTAACCTTTCAAGTCATGGTACTGCACATGACCCCATCCATCATCCTTATAGTGATTGCAGAATCATAAACATTCAACTCCTATATCGCGTGAGTGACAGGAAATCACTCGACTTCTGCTGGTCCTATTAGCAGAGCATCTATTCGATATGGACTCAGGCTCAATACATAGGTTACTAGGATTCATGCATCTAGGGTTCCATTTCAACTCCTAGACGTAATGCATAATATAAATACATAAGTATAAAAATGTATAAGTGTAGTAATTTAAAGTATTGGGTTATGCATCGGGGCTTGCCTTCTTGAGCGGGCCTGGGGTCAGTGATGTCAAAGACTTCTGAACTTTAGTTCGGGGCTTCAGTTATAACCTCGGCGATGTTCATAGGATCTTTAGAAATCCTTGGCTCGGTTTCCGGGACTAACTCGTAGTCTCCGTCGTTGAGTGTCGCTGACTCTACATGATATGCAATAATTCAACTTAGATGGTTCTTGAGTTAAGAGTTTTACTTCATGATAAAGTTGCAATCTAATAAATTGATTCACACAATTTCATAAAGCAAGAGGTTTAAATATAAACCTACTATTGGTATCTTAATTCAATTAGTGGAATTAATTGAATTAAGTTAACAAGTTTGATTTTTATTTTGAAATTCACAAAGGCTATGGCCTTATATTTTTGTGAGTAAGCTTATTCCTAATGGATGAGCTTACTATGAATTTTTCAAAATTTTCTGAAAATAGAAACTAAAGTGTTTGAATTAAGTTCAAATTTCAAGTTTAAATGCAAACCTTAAGCAAAACAGTGTTGTAAATTCCTAAAATATTTACTATGAACTACTCTATTGCAGAACTTCACATGGTAAAAAGATCTAAGCATGAAAACCTTAGAAACATGCTTGAATAAATTTTAACCAATTCAAGCTTGATTTGTATAAGTTTAAATTAATTCAAGCTAGGGTTCATTACTGCGGGTGAAATTTTTACACAAGCTCACCCATACGCTAAACAGGCTACACACCAAAATTCACCAACAATAGAGCTAATATGCATAAGTTATACTCAAGATACCCTTTTGCTAGTCTTAAAAATAACTCTAAAAATATTTTGTTTTGTACTGCACTTTAGCAACACAAGTGGTAGAGCTAAACTTCTGGAACACAACAAAACTGATTTGGTAATTTTTGGATTTTTTACAAATTCCTATAGATTTTACAAGTTGGTTGATTTCAATTAGAGAGGGGGTACTGATTTTCTACAGAAAGGCCCCTGGAAAGATTAAAATCCTTGCAATTGGGTCCTTGGCCAGGCTACACAGGAAAGCCGATCGGTGCCGATCAAATTCCAGCGAGGGGGCTCACCGGCGGCGAGGGGGAAGTGAGGGGAAAGGTTCAGGAGCTCACGGCGGTCACGGGGTGGCCGATGTTGGGGAAGAGAAGGGCCGAGGCGGCGGGTCGACGGCGAACAGAGACGGGCGGCGGAGCTCTGAGGGACGGCGTCGGCATTCCGGTGGCCAGAGTGCCGGAGGGCGGCGGGGAAGTGGCCAGAGAGCTTCCACGCGATGATGTGGTGCTGATGGTACACTTGGTTAGGGCTAAGAGGCAGTAGATTGTCAGGACGACGGCGAGGCCGAGCGGCGGCGGAAGCTCGAGCTCACCGACGTAGTGGTCCGAGCGATCTCGCACGGGAGAACGAAATTGGGCGGGCTTGTGAGCTTCAGTGGGTCGTAGCGGTGCATCTGGAGCACTGGATCGGGGGTGGGAGGCGGTGGAGGCGGCTGTCGACGGGAAGCCGGGGCTGCGGTGGGGCTCCGGCGAGGTGGGGTGCTCGGGAAAGCGAAAGGCAATGGAAATGCACGTGTGTGAGCGCAAGAGTGAGTTTGTGGGGAGCTCCAGGATGTACTTCAAGTCAAGAAAGAGGCACGGCGGGTGAGAGTTGCTGCTGGCAAGCCGGCGGCACGCGTGGAGGCTTGGGCGGCGGCGACGCGACGTGGAGCAGCGAGGAGAGGGCCAGCGCGGGGTGGGGAGCGGCGGTGCGGGTGCTGGGATGGCACGTGGAGCAATGAGGAAAGCGGCGCGGGGGCAGCTGGTGCTTGGCACATGGCCGGCGAGGGCGGCGGGATCGGGCAGAGAGGAAAACAGAGAGAGGGGGACTGGAGGTAGATGAAGAAGGACCTGGCTGCAATTTGTCAAAAGTGTAGGGACTCCATTGTAATGCCTAGTTAACTTTCAAACCATAGCTCAAATGAAAATGTGCCCAAAAGCAAAAGTGTAGGGTTTAGTAAGTTCTACAACTTTGCTTTAAGGTTTAGTTGCGAAAGAGCTAAGGATTTGAATTTAACTTAAAACTTGGCAAAGTTTTAAACTTTAAAGAAATCCTATTTAAAATCTACACTACACTTGCATCCTTTCGGTAGTTTCACCTCTATTTGCGGTTTAAAAGTAAGTTCTCGACTTTTTGCAAAACAACCTTCATGTGTTTTGATTTTACCTCCCATTCTCTCCCATTTTGCACCTAGGGACCTAAATTTTTCCCAAAATTACTAAAAGATCCTTTTGCCTTTGCATTAAAGTTTGAGCACACATACATAAAATCAAACATACACACTTTATACTAGAATCTAGTGTGTTTCAATCCTAAGTACCTGAATGTCACACCGCAGCCCCCCGACGTGCGGTGGCTTCGTGCTTTCCGATTCGGAGTAAAGAGTCCAAGTCCTTTTCCAATGCGGAGAGGGACTCGGAGTTGTTGGCCTCTTGAAGATTAGTGGCCGAATTGCGTGGACCGAGTCGCGATCGGTTACGCAAGTCCTCAGATTGGAACGAGTCCAACCCGAGCAAGGTTGTTGCAGCGCTGGATGGAGTCGTGTCGAAAGCAGACTCCTCCTCGGTCCTCATAGCGGAGCCATGGGTTGACAAGTCGTCGAGATTATTGACGAACTCATCGAGGTCGCTATGAAAACTGGCTGCAAGAGTTTTTAGCTTCATGTCGATGATGAATCGATGGAAACTGCCCACACCATCTGCGACGCAAACCCACGAGCCGAAAACGAACGTCGTGCCCTGAGGGGGCATAGCACTAGTGAACTTGAACGATGCCATTGAGTTCGCCGGTGGATCTTCGATGTGCACCCCTACCTAGAGCGCCAGCTGTCGGTGTTTTACTGCCTGCCCACCGAGGGGTATATCTGAGGTGGTAAGTTTTAGTTAGAGTGACGCCGAGATCAGGAACTCGAAGGTGCAAAGAACACAAGGTTTAGATAGGTTCGGACCACGATGTGCGTAATACCCTATGTCCTGTATGGTAGTTTGTATTGCCTTGGGTGTTGATGTTATGTTTTGAGGGGGTCCCTGCCTGCCCTTATATATCCGGGAGGATAGGGTTACATGAATCCTAGTCCGACACTAGCCTAGGAATCGTACTCGAGTACAACTCGATTAGTTACCTTCTATACCGGATAGTCCTACTTCGCATGCGAGTAGAGTACAACATAGATAAGGTATAGGACATATCCTATCCCCTAATCCTGTATGAACTATGTTATGTACACAGTCCTATAGTCCCGGGTCTGACAAAACTGCATGGAGAGAGGAGTGCGTGAAGAAGCGGAGCTGTTAGTATTTTCAGTAGAATTACTTAGACTTAGACCTCAGTCATTCCATCTTTTTAGCATCAGTATTCAGAAGAAATAACTTAGATAGCAGCAGTCATTCTATCTTAGACCTCAGTCATTCCATCTTTTTAGCATCAGTCATTCAGAAGAAGTAACTTAGACAACAGTAATTTAGTATTTCTTTTCCTCACAATATGTTGAACATGAGAATGACTATTTCTTTTCTCTAATACTGAGATAGCTGTCATTTAGTAATTTCAGTCATTCTTCACAAAATGTTAAGCCAACCTCTACAGGATGAATTGTAGACGGTGGGGGCCGGACAGGCAAACCCTAATCTAGTATGATATGGCACGTTATGAGACAACCACGATACGAGCGAATGCACGTACACCGTAGCATTGCAAACTATAGACCAAATATACACAGACCAGCCCTAAACAAATTATATTTAATAAAATACAATAAATTTACATACTATACCTTCAGCGAGCCTGGCAACAATACTGGCTGCTACAGAAGCTTCAACCATATTTACTAAACTCTGACCAGTTTGCTCTTCTATACCGTCTTTAACATGAATAAATGAATAGTTACCAAAAATATGACTGAAAAAAAATGTAGCCCGCAATGTTTGTGCCATCTATAATTTTTCCATCATAAAAATTGCATTTGGAAACCTGCTGATGTAATTGTGCATTCTATATTGCACATTTAGCAAGTGCTTGTGGTAACCAATTTCACACAATCTCTCAAAGAGGCTTCATCCATACTTAATCTCTTTAGCAACCTAGAAATTAGGAAATTAGCAGCAAGGAGAAAGTGTGAAAAATCTAGAAATTAGGAAATAATCACTGGTAACATAAGGAGACATTCAAAAGGTCTTATAACAAAGACATACCGGGCTCATTACCACTGATTGTAGCTGCTTGTCATCCCTGATAAGCACCACATGTTTTATCCCATAGATTGCGAGAGGGATCATTGAGTCACATTCTTTTAAGTTTGCTGCCTCATCAATAACCAAGATGCCATATTGCTGATTTTTCAACCTAGAGGACATACAAGGAGTGCAAATACAAGTTTTGCAGCTCGCAAGCAGCTGTCCTCTAGCTATCTATGATTTTTATATGATTTCTTCGACATTTCAGCAACACGATATTTCAAAAATATTTTTGACAGGTCATTATCAGTCTTCTTCATAAGTTTGTTACTACCAAACATAATGATGTCGCCAAGTAAATAACTGGTCTCAGTGGACCTTTTGTCTAGGGAAACAAGATGAGAAGCCAATTGCACAAGGGCTGTGTTGGTTGGAGCACACACAAGAGTTCTATGTTTGCTTGCCACCATTAGAAGCATATGCAGAATCACTGAAACTGTTTTAGTTTTACCTGTGCCAGGTGGGCCCCAAATTAGATGTACAAAAGATTTCTTAGAACATTTAGTTGCTAAAATGCAACTTGCTACTGCATCACTCTATGATTTATTCAATCCAAAATCATCATAGGCAGCCTTAAAAATATTTTCTTTATCTGTAAATTGTCCATATTCTCCATCAGTATTTTTAGTCAATATGAGATTGATTATTTGTGAACTCTCTTTGGAACCTCTCACCATGACTTCCCAACTACATTCACAAGTTGTCATATTAGTCAGGTGCAAAACTTGGTAGGAAGTTTCCTGATTCAGACACCCATATGGCCACTGCGATAGCAAGATATCCATTGATGCTACATAATCTACTTCATAATTATCATCATCTTTGGCAGATTTATCATCAGTTTTGGCGGATATAACCACCAAGATGGCACAAAAGGAGCCGTCCTTGATTATTTGGTCTCTACATTTCAATTCCCTTGCTGATAATAACATGAGATCTCCTTTTCTTGGCATCTGATCCCCCTTTGGTACTTTGAGCTTGATATTGTAATTATTAGGCTTCCAATATCTGGCTTCCTATTATAGCAATCAACATATAGGCCACTGGGAATGGTATCCATGCCCGAGTCGATTTGATGCCAGATCTCCTCTAATGTTGGATGCGAAATGCTTCTGTGTAGTCCGCCTAGGTTTCAAATTCATTGGGGATCGTCTCCACCTGTAACAACATGGCAACTTTGAAATGGAGATGTTTTAGGTGCAAAATAAGGAATGTTGCCTTTTGATACCTTAAAAGAGTTTGGCCATCTTTGTTCGAGCGCAGCATTTTAATGCCGGTGCAAACTGCTACACAAACGATTCATTTTTGTTTCTTAAGAGTGTCAAAAAGTTCAGCACATATAATGAATTTTCAGTTCAGACCATGCTAGTTCAGTTCTGACACAAAAAATGCAAGTTCAGTTCAGTGAAAATCTAAAATTCATGATACTACATGGCAGGTGAACCATAATCGTGTCACCTGCAGTCAGCATGTTGCCATCACTAACATCCATTGCGAGCCCACTGAATTTGTTGATCTTGACTGTGTCAAGTGTATCGTTCTTCTCCACTTTTTATTTTGGTTTCTTAAGAGTGTCAAAAAGTTCAGCACAAACAATGAAATTTCAGTTCGGAGCATGCTAGTTCAGTTCTGAAAGTTCAGCACAAACAATGCAAGTTCAGTTTAGAGCAAATGATGAAAATGCTGGTGCTACTGCTGCCTATTGCTACCGCCACCGTCGCCCAGGCTCCAGCCCTCTCTCTCTCCGCCAATACGAAGTCCGTCATCCCCTCATCTTCCCAACAAGAGGCGGATGTGTCTGAAGATTCGGCGAGGTGGAGCAGGCGGAGGTAGCCAGAGAGGAGAGACGGGCGGCGGTCCGATATTCGTTCCCCTCATCTTCCCAACAGGAGACGGGCGGCGGCAAGAAGGAAAGAACGGACCTGTCTGAAGATTTGGCGAGGTGGAGCAGGCGAAGGTAGCCGGAGAGGGAGACGGGCGGCAGTCCGAGCTGAACTTCCGCACTAGTCCAATCTGAACTGAACAGATCTGAACTCGCACTAGTCCGATCTGAACTCAGTTATTTCTTCTGAATGACTGATGCTAAAAAGATGGAATGACTGAGCTCTAAGATAGAATGACTGAGATTGTACAAATTTAACAAATGACTGGATGTACTCAGTAATTCGTCTGAATAACTGAAGCTAAAATACATTCTATCCTTTTAGTCTCAGTCATTCAGTAGACTTACTTAGACTTGGACCTTAGTCATTCCATCTTTTTAGCATCAGTCATTCAGAAGAAATAACTTAGACAGCAACAGTCATTCTGTCTTAGACCTTAGTCATTCCATCTTTTTAACGTCAGTCATTCAGAAGAAATAACATAGACAACAGTAATTTAGTATTTTCAGTCATTCTACAAAAGAAACATGCAAACTCAGTTATTCCATCTGTTAGGCCTCAGGAATTCTAGCAGTCATTTAGTGATTTCAGCATTCTACAAAAATATGCAAAATACATAAAGGAAGTAAACAAACTTAGTCATTCTATAATAACTCAGTCATTCCATCCTTTTAGTCTCAGTCATTCAGTAGAATTATTTCTGCATAGTAATAAATTCTGTCTCATCTTCCTCCACCACCCCTACGAGGCTACCACTCACCATCCCCAAGGATGTACCTATTGAGTCATTGACCACCGCCGCCGGCGAGGCTAGAATAGCTCCCTCCCCATCTGCCCCAAAACATGGAGGACATTTGCACTTCAGCTGGTAAGTCCCTGTCCCCACACCGCGATAGCCAATCTTCTTGCCGGTCCAGCCGGCGCATCGCCGGCGGCCAATCTTCTTTCCGGTCAACCAATATTCTAGTTTATCTAGCTGCAGTAAGGTGCTTGTTAATGATGTTCTTCCCTCACATTATCAAGTGTGGAAGAATCAATGTCACAAGAGCTTGTGATGGAGCGTGACAAGATTAAGTCTCTAACAGGGAGGGTATGCACTTCAGTCTTTTTTGCTTGATCCAAAAAAACTAGTCTGCCCACTCTATTGCAGTGAATGTGGGTTTAGTTTTGTTGTAATTATAGTTTTGTTGCCTGTTAGTGTATGGAGATGTTCTATAACCCCCTTCCAATATGTACGTCATTTTAGTTGTCCCCATTCAGACTTGTCTATCATTGACCAAGTTTATAGGAAAATATATTAATATGTAAAATTAGAAGAACTAACAACGGCAACGCTATTCTACACCTTAGGTGTAGCGGTTATTCTACAACCAACATTTAAATTACTGGCCAAACTGATCAGAAATCACTGAACCGAATGTCGGTGTTTTACCGCCTACCCATCGAGGGGTATACCCGAGGTGGTGAGTTTTAGGTAGGGTCTCGCCGAAATCAGGAACTCGAAGGTGTAAGCAACACAAGGTTTAGACAGGTTCGGTCCACGATGTGCGTAATACCCTACATCCTGTTTGGTGGTTTGTATTGCCTTGGGCGTTGATGTTGTGTTTTGAGGGGGTCCCTGCCCACCCTTATATATCTGGGAGGACAGGGTTACATGAATCCTAGTCCGACACTAGCCTAGGAATCGTACTCGAGTACAACTCGAGTAGCTTCCTTCTGTATCGACTAGTTCTACTTCGCATGCGAGTAGAGTACAACATAGATAAGGTATAGGACATGTCCTATCCCCTATTCCTGTATGAACTACGTTATGAACACAGTCCCGTAGTCCCGGGTCTGACAAGCCCCCGAGCTATTCATAGCTGAGTACTGCAGGCTCCTTGAGTACTTCTGAAGTAGTCTTCGGCTTCTTTTGAAGCTCCGTCTTGAAGTTCTTCTTCGAGTACTTCCTTGGCTGCATCGAAGCTATGAGGTGCTCATGCCCCGAATCACTTCTTTGTTATGGGGTGCGATGGAAAATCGCACTCCATATGGAGTAGCCCCCCAGCCTTAGGTTGAATCGAAGAATCAGGCTGAGGGTCACATTAGTCTTGAATCTTCCTTGCTTACTCTTTGAATATATTCAAAAAATAAGTAATTGATGCCACGTATCCTGCAGCCCCCGAGCCTTGAATCCAAATCTCTCAGGCTTGGTTGTGGCATGCAGTGAAAAAATTTCCTTGGAAAATAATTGATGTGATGGTATATATGATAGAGGTTTAGATTTGGAATTGGAAAACCCCTTTTTTCAGGACAACTAACCCTGAAAAATGGTTATTCGAATAATTTATCTAAAAATCCACTAAATGGCCCCTCATCTTCCGAATATTCCGTGCGATGACTCTTCAACTTCGGAACAGTAAACCTGTATCCGGCCGCTGGTTATTTAACCCCGCGGTAACTTAGGGTAAAATCCGTGCTTCCAATCTTCAATCCGCCGAGTAATTTCCGAATCCCCAATCAGATCCGAGCTCTGCCTTCACCTCCTTTGACAAGCCCCAAGCTAGCCGAATCTCTCCGCCCTTCTCTGCAACCCCCGAGCGCATGCGAGTAAAGCGGCTCGTGGCAAACAGATCTGAAATGGCGCCCGAGAGATCTGAAATCGCAGCCGCCTTCTGGGGAGTGGACTTACAGTAAGTTCTCCAATAACGACCTCCTGAATCTTGTTTCTGAGGGTTTTCTTCAGGGGAAAAATCTTGTCAACTGGTGCCCTTCTTTTTGCCAACCTCTTCCCATGGAGAATGTAGACGAAATCATCTCATTCTACCATTTCTCTGAACGGGGTTTAGCTCTCCCCACCTGTTCCTTCTTCCGTGGACTTCTTTATTTCTACGGGCATGAGCTCCATCATCTCAACCCGAACTCGATCTGCCACATTGCTATTTTCATCCACTTTTGTGAAGCTTTCCTTGGAATTGAACCCCATTGGGATCTTTTCCGCTATCTCTTCCGTGTAAAGCCGCAACCTACCTCCAAAAATCCATCCATTGTAGGGGCCGCCGGCATCCAGCTTAGGCAACAGGCCGGTAAAAAAAAACCTTTCCTACAAATTCCCCTCCAACATCCCTGGATGGAAAAACCATTGGTTCTACACCAGAAACCATGCCCCCCAACTCCCTGAAAGATCGGGTAAGCCCCCTGTCCTGCGGCCGGAGTGGAACACCAAGCTCTCCAAGGGGGACATAGACCAAGTCGATGAGCTGCTAGATCTCATAGCAGCCCATAAGGAAATGGGGTGACCGGCGCGTCCGTAATGTTGTCATTCTTCAAACGCTAAATGTAACCCATCCAACAACGCCATACGCCAGGCTTCGAGTACATCGGTGCTGAAGAACCGTCTCGAATGTGCGCAGAGGAATTGACCGACGATGCCGCGCACATCTAGGTCAAGCGGGTGCTGCTGGATGTGAACACGGTTTCCTACATCCCGAAGATGTTCTCCGCACAAAATCAAGCAGAGCAGGTAAGTTTCTGACTACTTAGAATAATTTCTGTTGTTCTGGAACTTCCGCTGACTGAGAATCCTCTGCAGGGGACACACGGCGTTGTACCGGAGTTATCCGCCACAATTCGACATCCCCCGACCGTACCACCTTCTCCCCAGCGCTGCAACTAAATCAAAAAGGGCTCAATCGTCTGATGATCTGCCCAAAGGCGAGACAACCGAGAGCGAGATCCCCATAGCGAGAAGGCAACCAAAGGGAAGGCAAACAAGAACAACTCCCACGGATCATCCATGGAGTTGGTAGAAGCCTTGCCATTGGTCCCTCGGGGTCGTTGGGTGGTACGCAAGTGCAAAGCGGACGTAGTCGAACCCACCAGGTATGGGGCCGCCGTCTTGTAGAATTGTCAAGTCTTGTGGTTGTTAGATGCTTACTTTGTCTGTGTTGCAGTCCTTCTTCTTCTCCTCCCATCCCCAAGCGCCGAAAGGTGGTCGGGACCGCATTTGCTGGGGATGATGTTCCAGCAGGTGGTTCTGCAGAAAATGCTAGGACGGACCCGTCGACTACTTCTGTAGGGGTCGTGACCATTGCCGTGGCGGGTACCTTGCCGGGACATCCCACGCCCTCGGCTGGTATGACCCCGCCACCGGCAATGAATACCGTGGGTGTAAAACTGAGACTTAAGAAGTCCGGCATGAAGAAATCCTCTATGTGAGTGCAGCTCCTTGTTCATAATGTATCTTCTATTCTTTCGACTTGTTTGATGATATGTCTGATTCGGCTTTGTTAGGACTTCGTCTGCTTTGGGGTTGGATGAGCCAGAGCCTATCTCGGCTACTCCAGTCCCCGAGCTGCCAGTCGGACAACCTGAAGCGGAAAGCGCACAACTGCTGCCGCCCGGGAACGAGGACGCGATACTGCCCGACCCACCACCTCCCGAGCCCCAGCAAATCGAATCCAGTGCTGGTGGTGGTGAGCAAGTCGGGGCCACCGATGCCACTCCTGCGAAAGGCACAGGTAAGTGTTTGACCCCCTGCAGCTAACTGCTTAGATCATAGGCTTCATTTATTGAACGCTTTTCAACTTGCAGGTGCCCCGCAGCCATCAACTAAATAGGCTGCGGGTACTTCTAGCAATTCTGGAATTCTATTGACGTCTGGGAGAGGATACAAGAACATTATCACCAACAATCTATTGGATGATCCTCTCCTCTCGGTCGACAACATGAGGTATTTCTAGAAGATCTCCAAGGAGATGTACAAGTTTACCCTGGTAAGGCATGACTGCTCTTCTACCATTATGCTTTGTTAAATTGTTTTGTCTTCTCAGTCTTCCCCCTTATACAGGATGTGGCCAAACACTCTCAAGAAAAATCTGAGAAGCTGAAGGCAGTCGAGAGTGGACTCCAGGAGCTCCAAGCAAAGGATCGACGCATTGAGGAAGAACTCCAAAATAACATCTATCTTCGCAAAGAGCTCGACAAGCTAAAGCAGGAGCGGATACGAGAAACATGGCTGCTCAAGAACGACATCCATAATCTTGAGAAGTCCAACTCTGAGCTCCAAGAATAGCTCAAGGAGCAGAAAAAGCGCATCAAGGCAAGTCCTTTCCTCGCTCAAGTACTTTCTCTAGCAGTTGGTCTTGTGTTCTGAAACATTGTCTTCACTGCAGAGGTTAAGAAACTCTTAACTTATAAAGAAGAGTTACTTACAGATGTGAAGAATATCCTGTATCATCGCACAAATGATGTCGAGAAGCTGCAGAAGGTGATCGCCGATACTGAGCAGCAGTTCGTCGATTGCCTTCAGCAGATCAAGATGCTGGGCGAAGAGAAGGAACAATGCCAGAAAGAGCTGGAGAACCTAAGGGTGGCTGCACAACAGCTGGTTGAAATGGTGGATCCATAGGAAGATGGCGCAGCAGACGGGCGATCCCTGCTGGAGCAACTCCGTGGAGCTCCGCAGAAAGTCCTCAGCTTCATCGCTGAGGCCCCCACCACATATGTTAGCCATGCCTTAGGTCTAGTGAAGTCATTTCGGCCTAAGGCTCGACTAGAGGTACCCGCACAGGGTATGGCTGTGGACTGCTCTGAAGAGCAGTTTAGCGAGTACCTTCTAGAGGCCAGGCCTGTAGGTGAAAAAATAGTAGAGAGTATAGTACAGGATTGAGTTATTGTAAAGACAAGTACTCTTCTCCTTGTAATATATCTGTCAGAGCTGTCTGTACTATCATTGCCTTATGATTTCTGGATTGCCATCCACGTTCATAGGCTAAGTAGTAGACACTACCCCGGGTGCAGCGACTTTGGGAGTAGTCGATATAGCTCCTCAAGTGAGCCCATCAAACAAGTTAGATTGAATCCGATCGAGCGGACCTGACCTGTTCAGAATACGCGATCCTCATTGCGACGACTATCATGCTCGTAGCAAGTAGTCAATACTACCCCAAGTGCAGCGGCTCTGGGAGTAGTCGATATAGCTCCTCAAGTGAGCCCGTCAAACAAGTTAGGTTGAATCCAATCGAGCGGACCTAGCCTATTTGGAAAAACGCGATCATCATCGCAACGATAGTTATGCTCATGGTAAAAAGTCAATTTATATGAAACTTGAACGTGGCTATAGCCTCCGAATTTTAATAGAAAATTTACATTACTGATTCTGTGGCACATGGCCTCCAAATTGAATCGGAAGAAATCCGCCTTGGCACTCGAAGAACAGCTATCACTGCGTGTCTTCTTATGGGTAAAACTTTCGTAGGTTCTGTACGTTCCAGGAATTTGGGACGTTTTGGCCCTCGGGGTATTGTAGTCGATAAGACCCCGATCTTGTAATCTGCTTGACGATGAACGGTCCTTCCCATCTTGAATTGAGCTTGTGTAATCCTGACTCGTCTTCGATGCGGTGTAGGACCAAATCACCTATACTGAACGACCATTCTCTAACATTGCGGTCGTGATATCATCGGATCCCCTGTAGGTATCGTGCTGACTAAACAAGAGCAGTGCAGCGAGCCTCCTCGATAGAGTCTAGCTCTAGCTGCCTTGCTTCATCCGCCTCGCCTTCGTTGTACATTTCAACCCTTGGGGATTTCTACATGATGTCAGCCGGTAAAATTGCTTCGGAGCCATAGACAAGAAAAAATGGTGTTTGTCCTATAGCTTTGGACGGCTGAGTCCTGAGCCCCCAGATGACATGTGGCAACTCGTGTATCCACTTTCCACCTGTCTTGCTATTTTCATCATAGAGTCTTTTCTTGAGGCCCTCGATTATCATGCCGTTCGCCCTCTCAACTTGACCGTTGGCTCTTGGGTGTGCAATGGAGACGTATTTGACTTCGATGCACGCATTTTCATAGAACTCCCAGAACTGGTTAGCTGTGAAATTTGATCCCAGGTCCGTGATGATGGTATTCGGGAAACCGAAGCGATGCAGGATGTCGGAGATGAAATCAACGACTCTGTCTGGTGTGAGCTTGGCTATCGGCTTGTACTCGATCCACTTGGTAAACTTGTTGATTGCTACAATATGTGGGTGAAACCACCTCGTGCCGTTGTAAATGGTCCAAACATATCAAGGCTCCAGCAGGCAAACGGCCAGGATGGCGGTATGGTGATAAGATTGTGAGCTGGGAGGTGAGATTGCTGGCCAAAGAATTGGTAGTTTTGGCATCTCCGCACCAGATCCTTAGCATCTAGCACCACGGTGGGCTACCAAAAACCAATTCTGTATGCTTTCCCAACTAGCGTTCTTGAAGCTGCGTGGTTGCCGCATACGCCCTCATGTATCTCCCGCAGTATGTCATAGCCGTCTTCTCCTGTGATGCATTTCATGAGTACACCTGATCGTGCGCCATGCCGGTAGAGTTTATTGTCGACTAGGACAAAACCATCCCCGCTGGTAGTCTTTGGTCCCAGATGAAGTCAATGTAAGTTTCTCTCCAGTCCTCCCCGAGCATCATAACCTCCCAATCGGGCTTCTGAAGGCCGGTATCAGTGGTTATCTGCCGTGAGGACTTGATGGATGGTTGCTTCAGCTCCTGGACGAAAACTCCCACTGGGACTTGTGCATGGGTGGATCCTAGCTTGGATAGTATATCTGCGCCAATATTGTGTTCCCGTATCACGTGATGAACCTCCAGTTCGGAAAATTTATTTTCCAGCTTGCGCACTTCTTGTACGTAGGCGTCCATTGTCTCCTTGTTGCAGTCCCACTCCTTGTTGACTTGCTGAACGACCAGAAGTGAATCATCATATACAAGTAGTCGCTTGATGCCTAGTGATATCGCCAAACGCGTTATTGGATACCTCCCAAAGGATCTGGAGGACATACTTCAGTTGTTCAACTTTCAGGGAGATAAATAGGACTCCAGCACCTCCACCATCGAGCTTAAGAGATCCATCAAAATACATGGTCCAGTGCTCTGGCTTGTCGACTGGAGTTGGAATTTGGTTCTCTCTCCACTCGGCCATAAAATCGACTAGAGCTTGAGACTTAATTGCAGTGCGTGGCTTGAAGTCGATTGACAGAGCCCCTAGTTCCACTGCCCACTTTGATATACGTCCCATGGCATCCTGATTGTGTAGAATATCTGCCAACGAAAAATCCGTAATCACAATGATCTTGAACTCATCGAAGTAATGGCGTAGCTTTCTTGATGTGATCAGCATTGCATATAGAAGTTTCTGAACTGCCGGGTATCATACCTTAGATTCGGAAAGTACCTCGCTGATGAAGTACACGGGCCTCTACACTCCAAACGCATGGCCCTCACTACGCTCGACGATGATGGCACTGCTGATGACATGAGTTGTCGCCGCAATATAGAGTAGTAGATCTTCTCCCAGCAGTGGTGCTGTGAGGACCGGGGGTGACTGTAGGTGTTGTTTCAAATCCTGCAGGGCCCGCTCGGCCTATTCTATCCACTGGAACTTGTCTTGGCGCTTCAGGAGTTTGAAGAAGGGTAGTCCTCCCCGAGTCAGGAGATGAACCTGTTCAGGGCTGCCATACATCCTGTTAGTTTCTACATATCCTTGATTGTGGCAGGAGCCTCCATGTCAGTGATAGCTGTGATCTTCACAAGATTGGCTTCAATTCCCCGGTTGCTGACGATGAACCCGAGCAATTTCCCTGAGGTACTCCGAAAGCGCACTTTGTTGGGTTGAGCTTCCACCGAAACTTTCGTAAGCTGTTGAACATTTCTTCCAAGTCTGCAATCAGGTCCTCAGGATTCCTGGTTTTGATGACCACATCATCCACGTAGGCCTCAACATTTGAATTGCGCGTTGATAGGTTGCGCCTGCATTTTTCAACCTGAAAGACATAGTTTTGTAGGCATATGTCCCGAACGGGGTGATAAACACGGTCTTTATTTGATCTTCCTCCTTGAGCGCGATCAGGTGGTACCCTGAATAGCAGCCAAGGAAACAGAGGAGTACACAACCCGCCGTCGAGTCCACGACTTGATCGATGCTCAGTAGCCCAAAGTGGTCCTTTGGGCAATGCTTATGGAGATCGGTGTAGTCAACGCACATTCTCCATTCATTGTTCTTTTTCTTTACAAGGATAGGATTAGCTACCCACTCTGGATGGATTACTTCTTTAATGAAGCCAGCTGTGAGGAGTTTAGCTATTTCCCTTTTGATTGCCTCTTGTTTGTCTTCAGCAAACCTGCGAAGGCGTTGCTTTTTGGGCACAGCTTGTGCATGTACATTTAGGCTATGCTCGATCAGTTCCTTGGGCACCCCTGGCATATCTGCTAGTTTCCATGCGAATATGTCTTAGTTAGCCGGAAGAAAACTGATGAGCGCGATTTCCTATTTCTCACCTAAGCCTGCACCGATGACAGCGGTCTTAGATGAGTCACCCTCCTGGAGCTAGATCATCTTGAGGGCCACGTCGCTGGTCGACTGGATGCTTGCCTTTCTTGTTGGGATTTCCAGCCCGGCTTGGGAGAGTTGTTGCGCGGCCGCGAGTACTTCTCCTGAAGAATCTGGCACACGCGTAGTCGAAGCGTATTGGATGGCCTCCTGGTTGCAGTCATACGACTTCTTCAAGTCGCCTCGGAGAGTGAGTACCCCACTTCATCCTGGCATCTTGAGAAGTAGATAAACATAGTGTGGCACTGCCATGAATTTGGCCAGCGCTGGCCTGCCTAGTATGGCATGATACGAAGAGTCGAAGTTGGCAACTTCGAATTTGATGAACTCGGTACGGTAGTTCTCCCTCGTGCCGAAGGTGACTGGAAGGACCACCATGCCAAGTGGATACGCTACGTTGCCTGGGACAGTGCTGTAGAAGGGAGACTTGCTTGGGACGAGCATGTCTGTTAAGTCGAAGCCCATCTTTCTCAACGTGCTGGCGAAGATGAGGTTGAGACCGCTTCCGCCATCGATGAGTACTCTGGTGAGCTTGACCTCCACCACCACCGGGTCCAAGACCAAGGGGAATTTGCCGGGCTCCGAGAAGCTGGTCCATTGATCATCTGTGAGAACGAGATGGGGACCTCCGACCATCGGAGTGGTCGTGGTACCACCGGCTTGACGGATATGATTTCTCGGAGTAGTAGTTTCTGGTCCCTCCTGGAACTGAACTCTTCGTCACCTCCGTCACCTCCGAAGATGATGTTGATGGTTTTCGAGGCATCTTGGAATTGCGCGTTATGCGATTTGTCCCCTTGGTCATCCTCTTCGAGCTCTTTATCCGCTGACTTGTTCTTCTTGTTATTGCTGGGATTGCTGAATGTCCTCCGGAGGTGGTAGCAATCAATTGCCGCATAATTGGCACCTGGATGCCATGGTCATTTCTTCTGCAAGAGCTTTTCGAATTGCTCCTGCATCATTGTCTTCCTGCCTTGCGGAGGACGATCCACAGCCGCGACGAGGTCATCTGGCTTGCGCTTTCGGGATGAACCCAAGTAGTCCCGCTGGCCCTTGTCGGTACGGTTGTCATTCGTGCGCCTCGGGAACCATTCACCATCTTCTCCTCTTGCTCGGACCAATGGTGCATCATGTCACGAAGTTCGGCAATAGTTTTTGGTCTGTTCCGCCCAAAATCTCTATAGATGCCTGGGTCGGTGAGGCCATTGTAGAAGCAGTCGATGATGTCCTCTTCCGAGATGTTCGAATGGTGGCTCGCACGTCAAAGAAACGGCGTGTGTATGATCATAGGAGCTTGTTGCATTCCTGTTTACACTGAGCAAGGTCATGACGAGTACCTGCGCGGGTGATCACCCCCTGGAAGTTGTCGATGAAGACTTTCTTGAGCCCCTCCCAGGAATTGATCGAGTTGTTGCTGAGGCTCTCTAGCCATGTGAGCGGTGCAGGGTCCAAAGCCATCGGGAAGTAGATGACCTTGGTGGTATTGGAGCCTCCTGTGACTTCTATGGCGGTAGAGTAACATCGTAGCCATTGCTACGGAGCTTGTTTGCCGTCGTACTTGGTGATCCCAATTGGCTTGAAGCCCTCCAGATACTTGTAACTGTTGAACCGTGCTGTAAACGCTGGAAAGCGATCACTGCAGTTGGCACCTTCTGGATTGGCTACTTCACGCTCTCTGCATCTGGATTCAATTATGGATCGCGCATCGCATCCTTCATTGATTTTCTAGCGCAGGTCTTCTTGAGGATTCCGATGGTTGGGATGATTAGGTTGTCGCGGGTTGCCTCCTGGAGGTGGCTGCTGCCTCTCGCCAGTGGCCTGACTTCCACGAGCGTTGTCGTTGTTATTGCTTCGTTGAGGTCGAGGATGGCCGCATGTGGCAGAACCAACCTGAATTACTCCGGCTCAAGTACGCAAGTTCTCTCTCAAGGGTTCCAATCGTACTTCAAATGGTGTAACCCCTTGGCCTATCGGGTAACGTCCCGATAAACCACCGAAACTAGGATCAACAAGGTACCTCGCACGAAGGCGAGTCCAGAGATACAATCGCATCATATTTTACATTATAGGCATTTATATTACAAGAGTTTCCAAAAGTAGCATAAGTTCCAAAGTGATAGAAATTATTACAAACCAGTTTAAGTTTCAAGTTCACGGCAGCGGAATTTAAAATACGACAACTATACACATCGCCAGTACGGACATCATGCTAAGCCCTGGCATGTCATCACTCGGTATGATCAGTGTTGGCCGGGGACGGGTCCCATTCCACGGACCAACCATCGAGCAGAGCATAAGGCCATGGCACAGGCAGAGTAGAGTCCTCAGGGGGATTACCTGGAACAAAAGTTACAATGCAAGGCTGAGTATCCTAATACTCAGCAAGGCTTACCCGTTTCATGGTATACTTAGCCATCTAACTAGGCTATGAAGGCTTTAAATGGTTCTGGGTTTAGTTTTCAACTGAAAAGCAACAAAGAGTAGATCCTTACTTTCAAATTTTAGCTTTCAGGTTCTAGTTGATTATCCATTCTAAGTAAGCAACTATAACTATTCAAGCATGGTAAAATCTTTTAAACAAACATATCTTTGATAACCATAAGGTTGCTCTTGTTACTCTATGTGGCAAAGGGATCAAGCAGTCTCAATCTCCACGAGAAACGGACGATTCTGAATCGAATTTCATAACCTTGCAAGGGAAAACCTAACTCACACGCTTGGAACATCCAACGATTGTTCCGAAGCAACCATTTGCCTGTCATTCCGACTCGTGGATCAGATCCACCACAAGCGACTGCAGGACCATACGTACATCCAATGTGCAGGACGTACGTCTGTAGCACGACTACATGACTGTACTCTTGGTTGCCCTGTAACACGTATTCCCACACGTCGAAGCGAGTAACCGGAAAAACCAAATACGAGTGGTGGGAGGTATGTCCACTTGCCGGGCCGATTGGTTACTAGGCTTACCGCTTACCATATTTCACGGTATGTGGCTAGTACTTTCAAACACTTAACCACCGCTACCACACACTGCGACCTTAGCCAAATTCATCAACACAGACGGGGTATCATCGCAACCATGATACTTCACATAGATCCCGTCCATCATCCTTATAATGATTACAGGAATGTAAACACTACATTTCCTATAAAGCTCGCGAGTGACAGGCAATCACTCGACTTCTACCGATCCTATTAGCATAGCAGCTATTCGGACTCAAGTTCTAGTATTCAGTACATTGGTTCCTAGGAATATGCAACTAGGGTTTTCAGACAACTCCTAAGAACTTAATGCACAAGTATATATATATATATATAAATGTAGATTGCAGTGTAAATAAAGTAGCGGGTTTATGTCCGAGGCTTGCCTTCTTGAGTGGGGCTGGGGGCAGGAGTGTCAAAGTTTTCCGAACTTTGGTTCGGAGCTTCAGTTAGATTTTCGACGACGTTCCCGGGGCCTTTAGAAATTTCTACTTCGGGTTTCGGGATCAATTCGTAGTCTCTGTCGGCGAGAGTGGTTGAGTCTATATGATATGCAAAGACGTGATTTAATGGATGCATACATTTTCTTTTCACTTCATGATAAAGATGCAATCCAATGAAAACAGAGTTCACTCATCAAACATATCATTTACTCTTCTACTGGGCAGTCATTTAACCTAGTTAACTACACTAAACAACATGTTTAAATTGAATGAATTTCACAGAGCAATGTACTTCAATATTGAAGCTACCAAATTAGCTAAGCATTGCTTTTAGTCTAATTACATTTACTGTAAATTTATCTAATTTTTATTTCTATAGGAATAGTGCTACAAAAATAATCAAACATAACACTACTATATCAAGTTCTATTTATCCTGGCTGTCTACACATGATCATAGGTTGAAAATTTATGGACATGACACACTACTCAAAGGCATCATTCTACTTTATTTTCATAATTTTTCATGAGCTAGAATTATTGTTCATGGATTTCCTTTGAATCTAAGCTTAAATTCATTACTAAAGCTACACTAGGGTGCTGACTCTCAAGCTTTTATCTTGGATTATGCATACTGAAGCAAAGCTAAGGTAAAATTTTCAGCTATGAACATGAAGAGATGCTTCTGGAATTAAATTATGAAACTTTTATCAACATAAAGCAAAGTTATCTAAACATCATAGCTAGAGGGCTGTTCTGAGCTTCCAAATTTTACACAACTCTACTTATGGCACATACATCTCATGTTTCAAATTTGAGCCTCAGCACTGCTATGGATCAAAAGATCTATTTAAAGTACCTATTAGCTACTAATTAAATTGCAGCACAAAATACACATATCCATCTTATATTCATAATACAAAAGTTGTAGTATTTAATACTAGGATTCAAACCCAACTAGTTTGATATTTTTCTGAATTTTCTACAATTTTCTACACATTTTAGAAGTTCACTGATTTGAATTTGGGGGAGGGACTGGAAATTTACAGACAGAACCCTAGAAAGATTGAAATTAGAGCAATTGGGTCCTTGCTCATCGGGGAAGAAGGGGTAGGGACATCGCCGGCCAAATTCCGGCGAGGGGCGGTGTCGGGGGTGGAGGAGGACTGGCTCACGAGCATCAGGAGCTCAAGGCGCGTCCAGGGGTGGGCTTGGGAGGAAGAGGAGGTGACCGGAGGTGGGTTTCCCACGGCGGCCGAAGCGGCGGCGGAAAGGAGCTCGTCGGCGAGAGGCCTCCCGGCGAGGAGGGCAGTCAAGTTCTGGCCCAGCAGCTGCAGCAGGAGAAGAGGAAGCTACTGGGGTGGTTGGATCATTCGGAGGAGGGGCGGAAGGATGGGTGCGATGGCGAGGTGGTTCCGGTGGCTGGGGTGCCCGAGGGCGGTGAAGAAGCTGCTAGGAAGCTTCTGCGGGATGATGTAGTGCTACTGGTGCCCTTGGCGGGGGCTGAGGGGCTCTGTCGCGGTGAGGCCGAGCGACGGCGGAGCTTGAGCTTGCCGGCGCTGTGGGAGACGATGCTCGGGTGCGGGAGAGTGAAATTGGATGGGTCAGTGAGCTGCAGGGAGTCGCGGCGGTGTTACTGGAGCACTAGATCGCAGGTGGGAGGTGGCGTGGGCGGCTGACAACGGCGGCCAGAGGCTGCGGCGGCGCTCCGGCGAGGGGCTACGCTCGGGGAAAGGAAATGCCGTGGAAGAGAAGTGCGTGAGTGAGTAAAGAAGATCATGGAGCAGCTGTTGAGCATGTTTTAAGGCCAGGAGGGGTGCTGCGCGCGCGAGCAGGAGCTGGCAATGGCGGTGGCATGCGCGGCGGCCGGCAGTGAGCTCTGGTGGTCATGGCATTCGCGGAGGAGGGCAGCAGGGAGAGGAGCAGGACCGGGGAAGGGGGAGAGCGACGCGTGGAGTCCGCCCGAGCAGGAGGTGTCGCTGGGGAGGAGCTGGAGCGGCAGTGGGCGGCGCTGGCAGTCGGCGGCAGAGGGGAGCAGAGGAGCAGAGCAGGGCGCCAGAGGAAGAAGAAGAGAGGGGGGGTCCGAGAGACTCGTTTGCAAAAACATAAAGTCCAAGGACCTCACTGTAAAGTAAGATTTCCCAATGATCCAAAACCCTAATGAGAAAATGATCAAAATAGAAGTTGTAGAATTTTTCAAACCCTACAATATTGCTTTAGGGTTCAAGTTCAAAAACCCAAAGTACAAAGCTATAATTTTAAATTTTGAACTAAAATCAAACTTGATAAGGTTTTATCCTCATTAAGGTAAATTTTATGCAGTTTTGGACATAATTGCAAGTTTTCATGTAATGTCATGATGACTTGCATTCTTACGCTTTGGTCCTAAGAAAACTTTGAAAGTTACTTTTGTACTTCAAATATTTTGCATAAAAGGACTCATACTTTTGCACAAATTACACATAAGTCCTTATTTTCACATAAACACCCAAATTTTATATAATTCAACATATTTATGACAATTTCTTTCCTAGTGTGATACAAATTTGACACCTAGGGTGTCACAACCTTCCCCCCTAAAAGGAATCTCGTCCTGAGATTACAAGGGTGATAGGACTCGGAGGATAGCTACCTAAGTAGGCTGTAGTAATTCTGGGAAGTTTTTCTGAAGATAATCTTTGGTTTCCCAGGTTGCTTCTTCTTCTATGTGATGATTCCATAAGATCTTATACATCTTAATCTTCTTTCTTCTTGTGACTCTCTCCTTGGTATCAAGGATCTAGATAGGTTGTTTGGTGTAAGATAGATCAGGTTCGATCTTAATGGTTTGTGATTCAACGATCTCAGTAGGCACTTTGATGCATTTCATGAGTTGAGAGATATGGAAGACATCATGAACAGCTGCCAACTGAGGAGGAAGACGAATTCTATAAGCCACTAGGCCACAGACTTCAAGGATTTTGAATGGTCCGACATATCGGGGTGCTAACTTCCCTTTTATGCCGAAACGCTGAACACCTTTGGTAGGAGATACTCAGAGATAGACAAAATCCCCTACATGGAATTGTAAAGGTTTTCTCCTTTAATCTGCATAACTCTTCTGTCTCGACTGGGTGGCTTTAAGATTGGCTTGGATAAGTTTAACCTTATCTTCAGCTTCGGTAACTAAGTCTGATCCGAAAATTTGGCGTTCACCGGTCTCAGGCCAACTCAAAGGAGTTCGACATCTTCGACCGTATAACGCTTCAAAGGGAGCCATTTGAAGACTGGTAGCTATTGTTGTAAGAAAACTTGGCCAAGGCGAGACACTTGTCCCAGCTTGTACCATAGTGAATAATACAAGCTCAGAGCATGTCTTCAAGAATTTGGTTGACTCGCTCAGTCTGTCCATCAGTTTGTGGGTGATATGCAGAGCTTCGAATTAGTTTGGTTCCAAGAGCAGACTGCAATTGTTCCCAGAAGCGGGCAATGAATTGTGCCCCTCGATTAGAAATGATGATCTTAGGGACACCATGCAATAGAACAATTTGATCAAGATAGACTTCGGCATACTTCTTGGCAGAATAAGTGGTATGCACAGGAAGAAAGTGAGCAATTTTGGTAAGTCTATCAATGATTAACCAGATGGAGTCATGTTTCTGGGATGTGTTGGGAAGACCAACTACAAAATCCATACTAATGTCTTCCCACTTCCACGATGGGATGGGTAGTGGTTGGAGTGTACCAGATACCCTTAAATGACTGGCTTTGACTCTCTGGCACGTATCACATTCGGATACATACTTAGCAATTTCTCTTTTCATCCTGGTCCACCAAAAGTTTTGTCGAAGGTCTTGGTACATTTTAGTACCAGCAGGATGAATAGAAAACTTGGATAGATTTGCTTCATCAAGGATTTGTTTACGAAGTTGATGATCCTTAGGCACAACAATACGATTGTTGAACCATAGAATTCCTTGATGATCAATGTGGAAACACTTATATTTTGCTTCTCCCTGAGATAGCTTCTGCTTGATAATTTTGGTGCCTTCATCATATAATTGCGACATGATGATTCTATCTTGAAGGGTAGGTTCAATAGATAATAGATTCAGACTACCTTGAGGTATGATCTCCAGATTGAGTTTCCTCATTTGATAACAGAGAGTTTCACTGAAAATTTCTATGAATAAGCAATGACAATGTGCCTTGCGGCTCAGTGCATCCGCAACCGCATTGGCCTTGCCAGGATGGTAGTGTACCTCAAGATCGTAGTCTTTGATCAATTCTAACCAACGCCTTTGCCTCATATTTAGGTCAGCTTGAGTAAAGATATATTTGAGACTCTTATGGTCAGTGTAAATGTTACACTTGGCGCCCATAAGATGATATCTCCAAATCTTGAGAGCATGAATAACAGCTGCTAACTCAAGATCATGGGTTGGATAGTTTTGTTCATGATTCCGGAGTGCTCTGGATGCATAAGCAATGACCCGGTTGTTTTGCATAAGAACACAACCAAGTCCGGTTCCGGAAGCATCACAATAGACATCGAAAGGCTGGGTATTATCTGGCTGAGCTAGCACTGGAGCAGTGGTTAGAAGTTTTCTTAGTGTGTGAAATGCTTCTTCACACTTATCACCCCAATGGAATTTAACATCCTTCTTAAGTAGCTCAGTCATGGGTTTGGCTATTTTGGAGAAGTCTGGAATGAATCGGCGATAATATCCTGCCAATCCAAGGAAACTATGAATTTGATGGACTGAAGTTGGAGGCTTCCAATCCATAACTTCCTGAACTTTGGTTGGATCAACCGATATGCCTTCACTGGAAATAGTATGTCCCAAAAATTTCACACTATCCAGCCAGAATTCACATTTAGAGAATTTAGCATAAAGGTGGTGATCACGTAGTCGTTGAAGAACGACACGTATATGTTTAGCATGATCTTCCTCAGTTTGGAGTATATCAGAATATCATTGATGAAAACCATGATAAATTTATCGAGCTCCTACATAAAGACTGAATTCATAAGATACATGAAATATGCCGGTGCATTAGTGAGTCCAAATGACATAACCAGATATTCATATAGTCCATATCTGGTGGAGAAAGCTGTTTTTGGAATATCACTAGGCTTGATTTTGATTTGATGATAACCAGAGCGTAGATCAATCTTAGAGAAGACCTTAGCTCCAGCTAGTTGATCGAACAAGATGTTAATGCGGGGAAGAGGGTACTTATTTTTTATAGTGACCGCATTGAGTGGACGATAGTCGACACAGAGCCTTAAGCTATTGTCTTTTTTCTTTACAAAGAGGGCGGGACATCCCTAAGGTGAAGCACTTGGGCGTATGAAACCTTTGTCAAGAAGATCTTGAAGCTGGGTCTTTAGCTCGGCCAATTCATTAGAAGGCATACGATACGGCCTCTTTGAAATAGGAGCGGTGCCAGGTTGAAGCTCAATAATAAACTCGATGTCTCTGTCTGGTGGCGTTCCAGGCAAATCATCCGGAAAGACATCGGGATACTCACATACTACAAGAATATCATCTAGTTTGATGTCTGTGATAGCATAGGCACAAGAGTGCAGATATTCTTGCTGAGGCAGGTAGAGGGTGGTGGCTCCTTGATGTGGTGAATCAATCTCAATAACTCCGGAAGAGATATCTAGCAGTACTCTATGTTCTGTCATCCAATTTGTCCCAAGTATAACATCAATACCCTCTAAATTTAGCAGAACCAAATCAGTTTTGATTAATTTGCTACCTAACTGAATTGGCACACTTTTAACCATTTGGTTGGAGGTAACCTTTCCTCCAGGGGTAGAAATCATATATGACCTTTTGGTATGGCAAAGATCAAGTCCTATTCGGGTACCACAGTTGTTACTAATGAAACTATGAGTTGCTCCTGAATCAAATAATGTAACAACTGGTTTGTGATGAACAAAAAATGTACCCGACATGACGGGGGCTCCATCCGGAAGCTCCGCAAGGGTAGTGAAGTTAACTCGCCCTTGCCGGACTTGCATTATTGTCCTCTTGCCCTTGTTCTAGTTATTCTGATTAGAACCTTGCCCTTGATTAGGCTTCCTGGGCCGCGGACAATCTTTGATGAAGTGGTCCGTACTACCACAATTGAAACAGCGATTGGTGATGCTTCTCTGTTGAAATTGTTGAGCATTTGGCCGTGGGCCAAACTGTTGCAGCTGTTGCGGAGGCACTGGAGGTCTGTATCCTCCTGGCTGCTGAGGCGGCCTGAAAACCAGTCTGCCAGGTGGAGCATTCCGCTGTGGCGCTCTAGGCGGTGCATTCTGAATAAATCGATATCGCGAGGATTGAACACTCATGGGTCCAATAGAAATCCTTCGTTTCTTTTCGGCACGGTGTGCCGTGATGCAATCGTCCTAGGTCACGGCCATATTAACCAGCTCACTAAAGGTATTGGCCACAAGGTTCAAGCGTTCCTTGAGCTTAGTGTTCAAGCCCCGACGAAAACAATCTTGCTTCTTGGCGTCACTGTCAGCATGATAACCCGCATACTGGCATAGGTGATTGAAAGCCTGTGCATATTGTAGTACGGTGCGGGTGCCTTGGGTGAGTGCCAAGAACTCATTTAACTTCCGCTCCATCAGTCCTTCAGGTATATGGTGTGCCCTAAAAGCATTCCGAAATTCTTCCCAGGAGACAACATGGCCATCAAGTTGCATGGCACAATAGTTATCCCACCAAATACGGGTAGCACCACGAAGTTGTTGGGCAGCGAAGTGAGCCTTATTGGAGTCCGCACATGGAATCCTAAGAAGAGCAAACTTGGATTCAATGGAGCGAAGCCAAGCATCGGCATCAAGGGGCTCCTCAATTTTGCTGAATAGCGGGGGCTGAGTGCTGAAGAAATCTTGGTAGTTTGCCACCTGATGGTGAGGATCATCACGACCTCCTCGTGATTGCTGGCGATGTTGGTTCTGTTGTGTTTGTACTAGCAGATTAAGAAGCTCGGTCTGCCGAGCCATAACCTCAGCGAGATTTGGAGGTGGTGGTGGCGGTTGTTGGGAACCGCTGGCCTAGTCTGCCCGGAAACCTTCCGAGGTTCCACGCGTGGCTTCAACCATCTGAAACAAAGGAGATGTCCATTATTAACCACATATCCTTACTCCCATTTTTAGAAGGCATACCACAATTAATAGATATATAATTCACATGTTCCATTCAACCAACTCTTTTCAGATGCAAAGATATTGAACAAGATGGCAGAACACAAGACTTGGATTACAACACAGATACTGGTCGTTCTTAACATCGTACATCAAGGGGGTCCGTACACAGGCCATCTATATTACAACAAATGGCACAGGGTCTAGGTAGACTACTTACTACCTATGTCACTACACTTTACTCTAGTTACATCTAGAGAATCGATGATTTGGACAAACTAGAAATCGTCGAGGTTGCCTACAGAGGACTGGCTGCCGGAAGAGGAGTAATCTGACTGAGGGTCGGGTTCTGGGTCTTCTTCTCCACCTTTAGGTACTACAAGTACAGCAGGTGTGGCAGAACCAACCTGAATTATACCGGCTCAAGTACGCGAGTCCACTACCGAGGGCTCCAACGTGCTTCAAGCGGTATAATCCCTTGGCCTGTCGGGTAACGTCCCGATAAACCACCGATACACAGGATCAATAAGGTTACCTCACACGAAGGTGAGTCCAGAGATACAATCACCATCATAATTTACATAACAGGGAATTACATTACAAGAGTTTATAAAAGTAGTACAAAGTTTCAAACTAAGAGAAAACAATACAAACTGTTTAAGCTAAGATTTTTAGCAGCGGAAAACATACGCGATGATCTATAGCACGTCGACAAGATGGGTGTCATGCTAAGCCCGGGCACGACATCACTCGATATCACCAGTGTTGGCCGAGGACGAATCCCATTCCACGGACCAATCTTCTGGAAGAGCACAGGGCCAAGGCAAGGGAAGAGTAGGGTCTTCAAGACATTTTCTGCAAAACATATAACTAGCAAGGCTGAGTATACTAATACTCAGCAAGGCTTACCCGGGATTGGGTATACTTTAGCCCATAACTAGACTTATGGAAGCTTGAAATGGTTCTGGATTTAGTTTCAGCTGAAAAGCGATAAAGGTAGATCCTTAATGTCAACTTTTAGCTTTCAGATTCTATGTGGTTATTCAATCTAGATGAGCACCTATAGCTATTCAATCATGGTAGAATCTTTGGTCAAACATCATCTTTAATAATCATATGATTGCTCTTATTACTCAATGTGGAAAAGGGGGTAAGCAGTCTCATGCATCGTGAGAGGCGGACGATTCCTGAATCGAAATTCAACCTTACAAGATAAACCTAACTCACACGCTTGGAACACCAAAGGGTCGTTCCGAAGCAACCGTTTGCCTTTCATTCCGACTCGTGGATCAGATCCACCACAAGCGACTGCAGGACCATACGCACTTCCAAAGTGCAGGACATACGTCTGTAGCGCGACTACAAAACCCGTATTCCTCGTTGCCCTTGCAACACGTATTCCCCAGCTGAACCAAGTAACCAGAAGAACCAAATACATGTGGTGGGAGGTATGTCCACTCCTCGGGCCGATTGGTTACTAGGCTTACCACTTACCATATTTCGCGGCATGTGGCTAGTACTTTCAAACACTTAACCTGCACTTCCACACGCTGCGACCTTAACAGATTCAACAACACAGACGGGGTATCACCTCAACCATGATACCTCACAAAACTCCCGTCCGTCATCTTTATTGTGATAACAGGAATGTAAACATTACAACTCTTATATCGCGCGAGTGACAGAAAATCACACGACTTCTACCGGCCCTATTAGCTTAGCAGCTAGTCGGACTCAAGAGCTAGGACGGACATCACATTGGTTCCTAGAAGAATGCAACTAGGGTTTCAAGCAATTCCTAAGAACTTAATGCATAGAATACGTAAATAGATATAGATTGCAGTGTAATAAAAATAGTAGGTTATGTCCGGGGCTTGCCTTTACTGGTGGGGCTGAAGTTAGAAATGTCAACATCTTCCGAACTTTGGTTCGGGGCTTCAGATAATCCCTTGGTGACGTTCATTTGGTCTTCAGAGACATCCTCCACAGACTCCGAGGAGATCTCGTAGGTACCGTTGCCGAAGTAGTCGTATCTACATGTAATGCAACATTACATTCAAGCGTGCACACAAAACTATTTTATTTCACAGCAAAGCTGCAATCCAGCACTCATATAACACATTATTGACATAACAACCAAAAAGATTTGAAGCTAAACTTAAACAGAGCTTTAGGTGGACAACTAGTTAGAATCGACTACTTGTTGAGGGTTACAACAGAGCCGATTGGAAACAACGGGAGTTTAGCTGATTGATGTGCTTAGGTCGAGCTTAATAGAGGCGTATCTACTGTGCTAGCTTACTGATCTAGGGTTATATACTTTGGTCTGAGTAGCCGATTGATAGGTGCACCGATTTCTTGATTGATCGATGAAAACATCGATCACTTTAGTAGAGGGATGATTCCTAAAACAGTTGTCTTGACTGACGTGTGCTTAAGTGTTATCCTAGGTAACTAGGTGTGGTTGTATCGGCTCGATTACGTCAGCACAACAATTGAGTGACGTACAGCCGATGGGGTTATCTAAGTCAGACCTGTTACAAGAACTAGGTGAAACAGAACACTAATATCGGACTAGGCTGATGAGACCACAAGTGCGGAATTAGACTGAAGAGGATGTGGCTGATGGGTTTGTGCCGATAAATGCATGGCTAAAAGGGCGTGTGGTGGGTAAGCATATAGTCGATGAGTGTCCTACAGATGTGCAGCCAAAAGGCATGTGGCCGATAGGGGTGTGTTCTATGGGTGTATAGCTGAGGAGTGTGTGGCCAAAAAAATCTTAGCCAATAAATCGCCGATAGGAGTGTGTTGGCAGAGAGGGGTAACGAAGGAATTTGATACAGAAAGGGGCCCTAAAAGATTGCAAACTAGATAAGGACAAGGTCAACAGAAGAGCAGGAGTACTCGTATAAAAGGGTTAACTGAACATCATACATTGTCTATCATAAAAATATGAGCTAAGGCTATCAAACCTATCAACAATGCAAAATAAAAAACTTTCTATTTATCAAACATATCATTCACTCTTCTACTGGGCAGATTCCTTCGAATTCAACATTGTCTGCAACAAATTGTAACCGGTAGATATATCCTATACAATATTTTGCCTATCGGCATAGGTAAGCTCACATGACATATTTATTATTACAGATTTTGTTGAATTTGACGCTTCATGGCAATTATGTGTTTTCACACCCATGTAGCTAAACTAACCTGCTGGCTCAGTAAATTGTCTGCCTTAGTCACATAGCTTCAGGTTTCAAAATTGGGTGTATAAACCAAGATTTGGGCCTTGATAAAGTACTGTTCCTTCCAATGACTAAAGGAGCTGTAAGCCAGAATATGAGTTCCCATTTCAATATAACCAAACAGACCATTACCAAATTTCAGGTTGTTCTGCAACTGTAAGAAAAATCAGGTTGCAAGGCAGACATCATAAATTCAAATTAAGTTGCCTACCAACTAGATTGGTCTCTGAACATTTTAGCACTATTTTATGCTCATGATTCATGAACATTATAACTGGAAAATATAGAAACCTACAGCTTTACAGGATAAACTTTGTAGCTGCAGTAAGCACTCAGCAACAAGTAAATGACGTCAGGAGCGATCTGAGATGTCCATGTATATCAACTGCATATTTTTCACGTCTAAGACTCAAATATTCACAGCAAGCTTGCGTAAAGATCCCTTCAATCTTAGTCATATTTCTACATTTTACCCCAAATCAGTACTCCTTAGAACACTAAATATTTCATTGAGTAGCTTATCACTATCGAGTGTGCACAAAATAACCCAATGTCCACGTAGAAACTGACTAATTACCCGATCAGTGTTGGTTCCCCTAACAAAAGGGCGCATGATTCCACTTCCACGCTATTAAAATTCCTAGGGACCTAAGACGAAATATGGCCTTAAATTACGAACTCAATCAGAACAGTGGAGCTAAACCTAGAACAAAATCGAAATGGCGTGACGGGATCGGAGCTCACCTAAATCAACCGGATCGGACCGGGCCGGATCAGGCAAGCTGGCGAAGTGTGATTGCGCTTGGGATTTGGCTGGACAGCAGCTGCAGCCTAGAAGTAGCAGATGAGCAGGGGAGCGCTGGAGGCATGGAATCCTGGATGGAACGGAGCAACGCAGGAGGCCACAGCGCATCCCCGAACGCGCGCCGCACGGCCCGGTCCCTCGCCTGCCGCGCTCCCGCCATCACCTGCGTCGCTTGCTGCCTGCGCCAGCGCGCATCTGCACCGCCCGCACCGCCTGCTCACGCGCCACCCGAGCTGCTTGCCCGCGCAGCACTGCTCGCCCAGCGCGCACCTGCTCTGCTTGCTCGGGAGGAAAAACAGCAGCCCGTGAGCCAAGGGAAAAACAGCAGGGAGAGGAGGAAAAGAGGAACTTTGATAGAGCTGCTGCCGGTGGAACAGGATAAGACAAAGACGCCAGGGGAGAAAAGAAATAGAGAAGAAGTATGAATAGATTTGCCCAAGGATCTATGCGTAAAATTAGAAAACTGTAGGGGCCTATTTGTAAAGAAAAATTTCTCATTGATTTAAAACCTAAATGAAGAAATGCCCAAAACGAAAGTTGGAGAGTTTTTCAAACTCTACAACATTGCTTTAGGGCTCAAGTTCAAAACTCAAAACTTATATTTTTACACGTGAATTTTTGAATAAAAGTCGGATTTGAATTGCTTTTGTCCTAAAAGTGTAATTTTATAAAATTCAGGACTTAAATGCAAGCATTTATGACACGTCATAATGACGGGATAGACTCGTCATTATGATTGGATAGACATGTCATGATGACTTGCGCTTTTTACACTTTAACCCTAAGTAAATTTTGAAAGTTACTTTTGTAAATTATACATTTGCATAAAAGGACTTGTACTTTTATAAAATTACATAAACACCCTTAATCTTTACCATTTTACCCAAAATTTTTACACAATTCAATACTTGCATTTCTAATGCAACTTTTGGATAAATATATATATATATTTTTTACAAGGGATAAATAAGAAAAGCATATTTACAAAACCATCCTCTACTCATTTTGAAATTACCTTTATCCAGGTACATTTTGCAAAAACAACCCTAGGTTTTTCTGTAATTACAAAAATACCCTTTTTTTTACTTGCACTTTTAAATTTTCAAAAGTTTCACATAAACGTACACAAGCTTTACACTTAACAAACACATATTTCACACTAACAAAATATAGGTCTAGCATTACAAGTATACGAACTGTCACAGCCTCCCCCCTAAAAAGAATCTCGTCCCGAGATTCGGACGAAAGACTCTTTAAGGGAAGAAAAGCAAATCACACATCAAATGTGGCAAAAAGCAATCACACTAGAGAAGATTGAGGTTGATGACGAGAGCATGACGAGATTAGTATAACGAAAGCATAGATAGATTGTACATAGATGAATTTAACAAAAGAAGAAAGAGAAAGGTGATCAAATTCTCATAGAGCTAAGTTCACAACATGAGGACGATAAATGTCGGCGACATTCATCACAAAGCTTATGGATAGCAATGAGGATAACACAAGGGATTGATAAATGATGTTTGAGACATTCCTGCTCAGAATTTATTATCTGAATAATTTAGATGATGTTGATTGCAAAACATGTCTACTTATACCGATGCAATCAAGGGATAATGATAAAATGCTCCAACTCAAAATGCGATGCTTGGTATATAATTATGAATGTAATACACTGTTGAAATGTTTGTTTGCAATGATGATGCAACATGAAGATGGAGGATTCTATGTACGACCGAAATGGTGCATATGACACAATGTAATTATCATGATGCTGACCAAATGATGCATACACCATGATGCAAAGATGATGATACTTGCAATGTATGCACGTATGAAATGCATGAAGTATGATGCATACCTTCATTTTGAAATTACCTTTATCCAGGTACATTTTGCAAAAACAACCCTAGATTTTTCTGTAATTACAAAAATACCCTTTTTTTTACTTGCACTTTTAAATTTTCAAAAGTTTCACATAAACGTACACAAGCTTTACACTTAACAAACACATATTTCACACTAACAAAATATAGGTCTAGCATTACAAGTATACGAACTGTCACAGCAGGAGGTATTGGCTACTGCTGAAGTTCATCAATGTGAGCATGGGCGTCGTCAACCTCAAGGATAAGGTCATGAATTTGCTCCTGGAGGAACTCGATAATCGTATCACGTTGAGTGATTATTGCATCACTCTCATTGATCTGATCCTCCCGGTGAAGAATGGTCTCATCCCGTGCTGTGATAATTTCCTCTTTCTCGGTGGCCAGGGCTTGAAGCTCCACTATCTGAGTGACTTGCCGATCAGCATTTCGGTAGTGACCTTGAGCTATACCAGTCAACTGACCCATACTGCGGCGTAATAAGATCTGATAATGGTGCTGAACATTCATAAACCTGATGGTACCACGGAGCGTTTCCTCAGCTGAATCTCCCAACATATGGCCATAATGGGCTATCCTGAAATTCCACTCAGGATCACTAGAATCTATGGCAGGGAATAGACCGATGGGATGCCTGGCAACTTCCATGGGATGCTGGTTGCAGAAGATATGGATGGCCTCAAGAGCGGCAGTCTCGATGGTGTCGACAAGACGATAGCCAACCACATCGACCTTGATGGGGTGCCACTGAGAATGGAAAGGATGCTGAGGAATCATCATCTTGACTCTGCATCGCGAAACACCTTCCTCCCTATACTCCACTCCGTCGTACTGGGGAGGCTCGGTG
The DNA here is from genome assembly GCF_002211085.1 of Panicum hallii. Taxonomy (NCBI): domain Eukaryota; kingdom Viridiplantae; phylum Streptophyta; class Magnoliopsida; order Poales; family Poaceae; genus Panicum; species Panicum hallii. Next base: position 45,621,600 of record NC_038046.1, on the reverse strand, counting down.
TAGAAGAATAGACTAGGTGATTCCCATAAAAGACGGGGAAAACCTTCCCAGTGCAAGGCATTGGTATGGAGATGCCCCGCACGATCCCAGAAAATGTTTGAAGGAGCCGCCATCTGAAACAAGAATTCAGATGATGACATTCATTTACCCTGCTGAGAACTCACAAGGTAAATGGAACAAGACAATCGATTCTGATAACAGCAAAGGCTGGAAATCAGATGGATGTTTAAAATACTCAACTAAGGCTACCACAAGAATTCTATTGAAACCACACTAAAGATAGACAACACTTTACCTGTCCTTAAAAGAACAACACATTCAAGCACTCATTTTGTTTGTTAATGGATTATGCATGCACGTACTATTCAACCTCACAACCAAAACAATTGCCGAGAATCTTCGGACTTACGTGGTTAGTTTCGGTGGCAAAATTCATACTTCTCTCACTAATATCTAGTCGATAAGTCCTATCCGTCTTAACCTCTTAATCGTGGTTAGTGTACCTGTAGAAGACCACAATATAGATCCAATGAACCTTTCATGCCAGCATGTCACGAAAGCGTTCCCAATCATTACTGTTTACTATAGAAACAGCATCTGTACAATTACCGCCGTACAGACAATGTTAGCATACGTTATCGAAACAACGTATTCACGGGGGTACCGCAAAATGCGGGGGTATGAACAGCGATCACCATACCCTGCGCCGAACCATATACTCCCGATATATTCAACCTAAGTTAATATATTGACAGCATCTCAAGTAGGCCACTGCTTGAGAAACAGCGTTCGGTTCGCATTACTGACGGGAAGGCTAACTCCCTAGTTAGCTGAGGATCCTTACCTTCTTACCTTACCATCAAAGGTGTCGTTACTGTGACACTCAGGTAAAAAGCTTGGTCACACCCTAGATCTTAATGTGTTGTTATGTACAAAATGTAGCAAAAGTGTGTTTAAAAATGTTAATGATAAGGAAAAGTGATTGTTTATATATTTATATTTAAATCAGGGTCCTTTTGTGCTAAGTGGGTGAATATAGGGGTAGAATTCAAATGTATGAGGGTTATTTTGCAAAAGTTCAAAACTTGTGTTTAAATCGCAAAAGTAGGTGAAACTACCTTTTGGATATATGTGTAGTGTAGTTTTATCTATAGGATTTACATAAAGTTTAAAAATTTTACTAAATTTTACATTAATTTTCCAAACTGTTGCTCTTCTGTGGATGAGCCTTAAAGCAAAGTTGTGAATTTTGAAAAACTACACACTTTTGCTTTTGGGCCCATCTCCATTTAAGCACTGGTTGGAAAGTTACCTATACATTACAGTGAGGACCCTGTGTTTTCTGCTTTTTACAACCAAGTCCCCTTCGTCTTCCCCAATCCCGATCTTCTCTCTGTCTTCTCCTCTGCTGCATGCCGCCGCCCTCACCCGGCCGTGAGCGCCGCCCTGCAGCTCTGCGCCTTTCTGATCTTGCTCCACGCGTCGCCCGGTCCCTCCTCCCGCCGCCCGCGTTGCCCTCGCTAGCCGTCCCTCGCTCTTCCACGTCGGGCAGATGCCCCGAGCGGCCGCCACGCCACCCTGTCGGGCATGCCAGCGCCGCCCGCCGTTCTGCGCCTAGCCGTGTGATCTCCCTCTCCCTTTCCTTCTCTCCTACGAACCGTGCGTTGCTACAAAACCTGGTTGAGCCCCTCTCCCCGGCTGCTTTGCCTCTTCTTTCTCCCCACGACACCGAGCCGCCGCCGCTCCTTCTCGTCGGGCTCCTCCTCAACCGTGCCACCCCACCCAAATTCCCTTGGCCTATCGCTTCCTCACCTCCTCCCCTAACCCCCCGAGCTGATTCGGTCCAACTCCGGCCACCCCTTCACCGGAATTGCCTCCACGCCGAGCCGCCCCTCACCGGAGCCGCCCGGGTGTGACCTTGCCGTCGACAGCACCCCTCCGCCACCTCCTCGGCCGATCCAAGTATGGAAACCGCATCCCCATCGCCCCCTGGTGCTCGTGCGGGCGTTAGCTTCTCCTGTTCGCCGGCCCTTCGCCGGGAACGGCGACGCGCCGCCACGGACGCCGCACCTTCCCGTCGTTGATCCTGTTCCACTGTCACCCGTCGTGCACGTTCACCTCCACTGTGTCCCCTAGGTCCCGTGGGCCCTGCCCGACCGGCTCCTCCTCGCCGGCGACCTCGCCGCCGGCGAGAACGCGCCGGGACCGAGCGGCCAGCTGTGGTCGAGGCCGGGCAGGGGCACATCTGTGAGAAGAAGGTCTTTTCCAGGGACCCGAGGGCAAAAAGACCGAGACCCCCCCCTCTAGTAATTCTGTTATTTCATGTGATTATGTTGCTGCCTTGCAAAATTCGTAGAAAACCACAGATAAATCCCAAAATTGCAAAACTAATTTTGTTGGAAACTAGTTTTCAAACCCTACAACTTTTATTAATGAAGTTTATTGTGAAACTAAATACTTTTCATCTATTTTAAATCTAAGTTTAAAAGGTATTTTGTACATAACTTCTACATTTTAGCTTTACTTCTTATGATTTTTAGCATGTAACTTCTATAAGCTATGTGTAACCTTGTGTTAAAATTTCAAACCTAACATTGTTTGGTAGCTTAACTTCTTTTGAATTTATGTAATTAGAATTTGAAATGTTTTAAAGTTAACTAAACATGTTCTTTGAAACTAATTGGTTAAGGTCTTTTTGTCATAATTTAATGTGTTGATGATTAGTATAGAATTAAATTTCCAAGACTTTATGACCTTAGTTACTTATGTTTTGAATTTAAACTTGGAATTTAAATTCAAATTCAAAAGTTCTGGTTCCTGTTTGCAATAAATTCAGTGCTATAATCATGACTCCATTATAAATGGTAACTCAAACCTAAACCCCTTTTATTTCATGGATTCATGTGTGTTGACTTTATTGGATTGTAACTCTATCGTGAAATGAAATATTTAACTCAAACACCATCTCAAATAAACTGTTGCATATCATATAGAGTCAACGACGGAGACTACGAGTTGGTCTTGGGACAAGACCAAGGGTTTCCTGAAGACCCGATAAACGTCGCCGAGGATCTAACTAAAGCCCCGAACCAAAGTTCGGAAGTCTCTGACACTCGTGCCCCCAACCCCACCCAAGAAGGCAAGCTCCGATGCATACCCCAGTATTTCAAGTTATTACAATTTCATTAATATATTATATATCTTGCATTAAGTCTAGGAATTGAAATGAAACCCTAGTTGCATAAAATCTTAGGAATCCAATGTATTGTACCCAAGTCCTTATCGCATAGATGCTCTGCTAAATAGGACCGGTAAAAGTCGGGTGATTTCCTGTCACTCGCGCGATATAGGAGTTGCTTGTTTACAATTCTGCAATCATTATAAGGATGATGGACAGGGTCATGTGCTGTATCATGATCTGAAAGTTTACCCTGTCTGTTTTGATAAAAATGTTAAGGTCGAAGTGTGTGGTAGTGGTGGCTAAGCGTTTGAAAGTACTAGCCACATGCCGTGAAATATGGTAAAGCGGTAAGCCTAGTAACCAATCGGCCCGTCAAGTGGGCATACCTTCCACCACTCGTAATTTGGTTTTTCTCACGCACCGACGTGTGGGAGTACGTTCTGCAAGGCAGACAGGAATATGGGTTCATGTAGTCACGCTACAGACGTATGTCCTGCACAATTGGTGTGCGTACGGTCCTGCAAGTCGCTTGTGGTAGCCTGCTCCATGACCCGGAATGAAAGGCAAATGGTTGCTTCGGAACAATCATTGGATGTTCTAAGCATGTGAGTTTGGTTTACCTTGCAAGGTTGAATTCGATTCAGAATCGTCCGCTTCTCACGAAGATTGAGACTGCTTATTCCTTCTGCCACATAGAGTAAAAAGTGTAATTGTTGATGGAATAATCTTGATGGATGATAATCTCTATCTACTTGTTTAGTATAGGTGCTTACCTAGAATGGCTAATCAAGCTAGAATCTGAAAGCTAAAACTGGAAAGTAAGTTATACTCTTTGTTGCTTTTCGGCTGAACATAAACCCAGAGCCTTCACAATGCCTTCATGAGTCTAGTTACGGGCTAAAGTATACCCAAACCCGGGTAAGCCTTGCTGAGTATTAGAATGCTCAGCCTTGCTAGTATCTGTTTTAGGTATACCCTTCGAGAATCCCATGGACAACCCTGCATGGCCAACGTCTGTTCCTTTTGGCTGGTCCGTGGAGTGGGATCCGTCCCCGGCTGGCAGTGACCCTTCTGAGTGATACCAGGCCTTGGGCTGAGCATGGTGTCCACCTTCGCGACGTGTGTAATCGCGTGTTCTTTTCTTTCCACTGTGAATTTGGGCAAGCTATTCGGCTTGTCAGTCTAAACACGGTTTGTATAAGTTTTATCTAAGTTCGAACCTGGTTTGTAATAACGTTTGAATATCTGTAAAATAAAAGTTGATGAGCTGTTCTGTGATTGTAAACTCGCCTTCATGCGAGGTAGACCTGCTTCGATCCTGTTGAATCGTGGTTGTATCGGGCGGAGACCCGACAGACCAATGGATTGTTCCGTTTGAAGTGCGTGGAGTTAATGCCAGCTGGATAGCGATCATTAGCGCACTTGAGCCGGAATAATTCAGGCGGTTCTGCCACAGTTGGTATCAGAGCTGTAGGTTTACTCTTACATCTGGAAAAGCTCTTATAAGTGTTTTCAGGATAAAATTTGGCCAACAAATGAGTTTACAAAGTACGTTGGATCCGTTAAGGTTGATGCCTAGAACGTAAAGCCCTAGGGACTTATATGGGAAATATCAGGTGGCTATTAGTATCTATATATGTATAGATAGTTCTAACTTGCAGCACTACTTCCTGTCAAAATTTAAATTCATGTACAACTCAACCTTACTTTTTGTAACGACACCTACGATCGTGAGGTAAGAAGGTAAGGATCCTCAGCTAACTGGGGAGTTAGCCTTCCTGTCGGTGATGCGAACCGAACGCTGTTTCTCAAGCAGTGGCCTACTTGAGATGCTGCCAATATATCAACTTAGGTTGATTATATTGGGAGTATATGGTTCGGCGCAGGGTATGGCAATTGCTCTTCATACCCCCGCATTTTGCGGTACCCCCGTGAATACATTGATTACACGACGTATGCTAACATTGTCTGTACAGCGGTAATTGTACAGATGCTGTTCCTATAATGAACAGTATTGTTTGGGGACGCTTTCATGTCGTGCTGCCATGAAAGGTTCAGTATATATATATATATATATGTGTGTGTTCTTCTGCAGGTACACTAACCACGATTAAGAGGTTAAGACGGATAGGATTTATCGGTTAGTTATATAGTGAGAGACGTATATGTATGCCACCGAAATTAACCACGTAAGTTCGAGGATACTCGGCAATTGTTTTGGTTGTGAGGACGAGTAGTACGTGCATGCATAATTCATCATGGAACAAACGAATGTAATGTTTGTTTAATTCTGTTAAGGATAAATAGTGTGTTGTTTATCTTTAGAAGGAGTTGATAGGGATTCTCATGATAGATTTAAGTTGGGTATCTTAAGGTACTTTAGACATCCATCTGATTTCCAGCCTTTGCTGTTATCAGAATTGATTATCCCGATCTATTTATCTTGTACTTTCTCAGCAAGGTAAAAAGTCTCACCATTTGCATTTTTGTTGCAGATGGCAGCCCCTCCTAACATCTTTTGGGATCCGGCAGGGCATCTCCACGCAAATGCCCTGCATTGGGAGGGTTTTCCTCATTTACTTTGGGAATCCTTAAGGTCGTTTGGCTATACCGACCCTCCACAGTATGATGCAATGGAGTATCAGGAAGAGGGCATTTATCGGGCTCGGGTCAAAATGACTATCCCTCAACACCCTCATCGATCCCAATGGCAACCCATTGAAATTGAAGTAATGGGCTATCGAATTGTGGATACCATTGAAGGGGCAGCACTGGAAGCTATCTATGTCTTCTGTAATCAGCATCCTAGGGAAGTCGCAGGATAGCCCATTGGTTTATTTGCCACGACAGATCCTAATGAGCCAGAATGGAACCTCAGGGTAGTCCCTGAAAGTCATAGACTGGAAGGTCCACCGGAAGAAGCACTTCGAGGTATGATGCGATTTATGAATGTGCAGTATCATTACCAATTGTTACTACGTCATGAGATGGGCCAATTGGTTAATGTTGCGTGAAGTCTCTATAGGGAAGCTGATAGACATATCACCCAAGTGGATCAACTTTGAGCTTTGGTGATTGAGAAAGATGGAATCATTGCTACCCAAAATGAGACTATTCATCATTGAGAAGATCAAATCAATGAGAGTGATGCGACAATCACCCAATGCAACACGATCATTGAATTTCTTCAAGAGCAGATTCATGATCTCATTCTCGAAGTTGATGATGCCAATGCACACATAAATGAGCTCCAACAGCAGCCTATACCTCCTGCAGTACCGGTACCTGAAGAAGAAGAAGAACAAGATCCCGAAGAAATTGAGGGAGTCTCCGAGATTGATTCTGAGCACAGAGGTCCTGTCATCAGTCCCCATCATTCCTCTTCGGGTAGTCAGTCATCAGTGGGCAACTTTGATGACTTTTAGTTGTGGTTGAGTGGGTGATAGTCTAGTTGTAACTAGTGTAGAAAAATGTGACATAGGCGGTGTGTAGTGGTTTAAGTGCGTTGATGTGAGATGTAACGATCACCAGTGTTTATATAGCAATCTAAATCTTGTGTTTTATTATCTTGCTCAATATCCTTGCATCTGTTCTGAGTGGATTGAATGGAGCATATAAATTACATTTCATTTGGTAATTGTATATCATCTGAAATTGGAGTAAGAATATGGTTGATAATGGATATCTCCTTTATTTCAGATGGTTGGAGCTACTCGCGGAACCCCGGAAGGATTCCGGGCAGATCAGGCCAGTGGTTCTCAGCGACCGCCACCCCCACCTCCAAATCTGGCCGAGGTTATGGCCCGACAAACAAAGCTTCTCAACCAACTTGTACAAGCTCAGATGGGCCACTTCCATCAGCAACCCCGAGGCCGAGATGAACCCCTGTCGGCCAGTTACCAAGACTTCCTCAGTACCCAGCCTCCCTTATTCCATAAGGCCAACGAGCCTCTGGACGCAGACGCTTGGCTTCGAACCATCGAGTCCAAGTTCGCTTTATTGTCTGCTTCATGTTCAAATGAAAAGAAGGCACTTTTTGCAGCCCAGCAACTCCGCGGCACAGCTCGCCTATGGTGGGATCATTTTTACGCCATGTAGCCTGCCGATCATGTTGTTACCTGGGATGAGTTCCGAATCGCCTTCTGAGCGCATCATATACCTGAGGGACTCATTGAGTGCAAGCTCAATGAATTTCTGAACCTGACTCAGGGAACCCGCACCGTCATGCAATATGCACAAGTTTTCAACCATTTGTGCCAATACGCGGGATACCATGCGGACAGTGATGCAAAACAGATCGTTTTCGCTGAGGCCTGAATACCAAACTTAAAGAACGACTGAATTTGGTACGGGCCAACAATTTTAATGAGTTTGTCAACATGGCCATCACTCAAGAAGATTGTATCTCCGCCCATAGAGCAGAAAAGAAACGGAAGGCACCTACAGGGCCTGCAACTACACAACCATCAAGGTATCGGTTGGTCCAGAGTAACGCCCCTCGAGCCCCGCCTGGCAGATGGGTAGCCAGACCACCCCAACAGGCACGATTCAACCAACCACCGACGCCACAAACTCAACAGCAACCACAACAAGGTCTGCAGCCGAGCTTTCCGCCAGCCAACCAAGGAAACAACAACTATCGTTGTTTCAATTGCGGAAGCCTGTCCCACTTCATCAAGGACTTCCCTCAACCTAGGAAATCTTTCCTAGGCAGACATCCAGTCCGATCAACAAGGGTAAGGGCAAGAGACAAGTGGTTCAGGTCCGCCAAGGAAGGGTGAACCTCACCACACTCTCCGAACTTCCCGAAGGGACACCGATAATGGCGGGTACATTTTCTATCAACCATCATCCCGTTATTGTTCTTTTTGATTCTGGCGCCACCCATAGTTTTATCAGTAAGGATTGTGGGACTAAAGTAGGCTTGGATATCTATTCTATAAATGAAGCCTATAGAATCATAACCCCTGGTGGTAAGATTTTATCCAACCAAATCTGTAGAAGGGTACCAATTCAGCTGGGTAGTCACCCAATCAAAACAGATCTGTTAGTGATAGACCTAGAAGGAATGGATGTTCTCTTAGGTATGGATTGGATGACCCAAAATCATGTGTCCCTAGATATCTCTTCCCGAACGGTGGGAATAAATTTCCCTGAACATGAGCCTACTGTTCTGTATCTCCCACAACAGGAGTACGCCAATTCCTGTACCTATGCTATCACCGGGATCAAGCTAAAGGATATTCCTATCGTCTGTGAATATCCAGATGTCTTTCTAGACAATTTGCCTGGAATGCCCCCAGACAGAGCTATCGAGTTTATCATAGAACTCCAACCTGGCACAGCCCCTATCTCTAAGAAATCCTATCGTATGCCTCCTAACGAGTTGGCCGAGTTGAAAATCCAACTCCAAGACCTATTAGACAAAGGTTTCATCCGTCCAAGTGCATCACCATGGGGTTGTCCAGCCTTGTTTGTAAAAAAGAAGGACAATAGCTTAAGGTTGTGTGTTGATTATCGTCCTCTCAATGCGGTAACTATCAAAAATAAGTATCCCCAACCCCGCATTGATATTCTTTTTGATCAATTAGCCGGAGCTAAGGTATTCTCTAAAATAGATCTTCGTTCTGGCTAACATCAAATTAAGATTCGGCCCAGTGATATTCCAAAAACCGCTTTCTCCATCGATATGGTCTATATGAGTATCTGGTCATGTCGTTTGGTCTCACCAATGCTCCAGCATATTTCATGTACCTCATGAATTCTGTCTTCATGCAAGAACTCGACAAATTTGTTGTAGTCTTCATTGATGACATCTTGATCTATTCCAAAAATTCAAAAGATCATGCCAAACATCTTCATGTCATCCTTCAGCGATTAAGAGACCACCACCTGTATGCCAAATTCTCCAAGTGCGAGTTTTGGTTAGATATAGTAAAGTTTCTGGGCCATACCATCTCTGGTGACGGTATATCCGTTGACCCCAGCAAGGTACAAGAAGTGATGGACTGGAAACCTCCCACCATAGTGCATCAGATCTGTAGTTTTCTTGGTCTAGCAGGCTATTATCGTCGCTTTATTCCTAACTTCTCCAGAATAGCCAAACCTATGACCGAACTACTGAAGAAAGGTGTTAAATTCTCTTGGGATCAAAAATACGATGATGCATTCCACATTCTCAGAGATCATCTCACTACCGCTCCAGTCTTGGCTCAACCAGATGTGTCAAAATCCTTTGACATCTATTGTGATGCATCAGGAACCGGGCTTGGTTGTGTACTTATGCAGGACAACCGAGTAATTACATATGCATCACGGGCACTCAGAGTTCATGAACAGAACTATCCTACTCATGATCTCGAACTAGCAGCTGTCATTCATGCCTTAAAAATTTGGAGATATCATCTAATGGGTGCAAGGTGTCATATATATACTGACCATAAAAGCCTCAAATATATCTTTACCCAAGCAGATTTGAATATGAGGCAAAGACGCTGGCTAGAACTGATCAAGGATTATGATCTAGAGGTACATTATCATCCAGGCAAAGCCAATGTCGTTGCAGATGCGCTCAGTCGCAAAGCACATTATTCTTGCTTATCTGTTGAAGCTTTCAACGAAACTCTTTGTTGGGAAATGAGAAAGCTTAATCTAGAAATCATTCCCCAAGGTGACTTGAACCATCTCTCAGTTGAAGCCACACTTAGGGATGACATTGTTCTAGCTCAGCAGCGCAGTAAGGGAATTGGAATTATTAAACAGAAGATGACCCAAGGAGAGGGAAAGTATAAATTCTTTCAAATGGATCCAGAAGGAGTTTTATGGTTCAATGAACGTATTGTTGTACCCAAGGACCATAAGCTCCGTAAGCAAATAATGGACGAGGCCCACCTGTCCAAATTCTCTATGCACCCTGGCAGTACGAAGATGTACCAGGATCTGAAGCAGAATTTTTGGTGGACTCGTATGAGACGCGAAATCGCCAAGTATGTCTCAGAATGTGATATCTGCCAAAGAGTCAAAGCCAGTCATGTGAAAACAGCTGGTATCCTTCAACCTCTACCCCTTCCCTCTTGGAAGTGGGAAGATATCAGTATGGATTTTATTGTTGGTCTGCCTAATACTTCTCTGAGACATGACTCTATTTGGGTAATCGTTGATCGATTAACCAAAACTACACATTTCCTTCCTGTACACACTACATATAATGCCAAGAAGTATGCCGAGATTTACTTGGATCAAATTGTTCGTCTTCATGGCATACCCAAAACAATCATTTCCGATCATGGAGCACAATTCATCACTCGGTTCTGGGAGCAACTCCAAGATGCTCTTGGGACTAATTTAATTCGAAGCTCGGCATACCATCCTCAGATAGATGGACAGACCGAGAGGTTAAATCAAATTTTGGAAGATATGCTCAGAGCCTGTGTGCTTCAATACGACAAGAATTGGGGCAAATGCTTGTCGCTGGCAGAATTCTCGTACAACAATAGCTATCAGACCAGTCTCAAAATGGCCCCATTCGAAGCGTTGTACGGTCACCGATGCCGAACTCCTTTGAGTTGTCACAAACCGGCGAGCGTAAAATCTTTGGACCAGACCTTGTCAATGAGGCAAAAGAGAAAGTAAGGATTATACAGACAAATCTGAAGGCAGCCCAATCTCGATAAAAAAAGCTACGCTGATATACAATGAAGGCCCTTACAGTTTCAAGTCGGAGACTTTGTATATCTTCGAGTATCTCCTACCCGAGGTGTTCAAAGGTTCGGTATAAAAGGGAAACTTGCTCCTCGATACATCGGACCCTTTGAAATCCTTGAGATCTATGGATCCGTAGCTTACCGTCTTCAACTTCCTTCTCAGTTAGCAGCCATCCATAAGATCTTCCATGTATCCCAACTCAGGAAGTGTGTTAAGCTTCCTACCGAAATCATCGATTCCCAAGCCATCGAAATCGAATCTGATATGACTTATACAGAATATCGTCTTAGAGTGCTAGACACTAAAGAAAGAAGCACTAGGAGAAAACCCATCCGAATGTACAAGATTCAGTGGAACCATCACACAGAAGAAGAGGTAACATGGGAAACTGAATCTTATCTTCAGCATAATTTCCCAGACTTCTTCCAAGCCAACCTCGAAATTGATCATCCAATTTCTTCTAATCCGGAATCTCGGGACAAGATTCTTTTTAGGGGGGAAGGCTGTGACACTCAGGTAAAAAGCTAGGTCACACCCTAGATCTTAATGTGTTGTTATGTACAAAATGTAGCAAAAGTGTGTTTAAAAATGTTAATGATAAGGAAAAGTGATTGTTTATATATTTATATTTAAATCAGGGTCCTTTTGTGCTAAGTGGGTGAATATAGGGGGTAGAATTCAAATGTATGAGGGTTATTTTGTAAAAGTTCAAAACTTATGTTTAAATTGCAAAAGTAGATGAAACTACCTTTTGGATATATGTGTAGTGTAGTTTTATCTATAGGATTTACATAAAGTTTGAAAATTTTACTAAATTTTATATTAATTTTCCAAATTGTTGCTCTTCTATGGATGAGCCTTAAAGCAAAGTTGTGCATTTTGAAAAACTACACACTTTTGCTTTTGGGCCCATCTCCATTTGAGCACCGGTTGGAAAGTTACCTATACATTATAGTGAGGCCCCTGTGTTTTCTGCTTTTTACAACCAGGTCCCCTTCATCTTCCCCAATCCCGAGCGGCCGCCACGCCACCCTGTCGGGCATGCCAGCGCCGCCCGCCGTTCTGCGCCTAGCCGTGTGATCTCCCTCTCCCTTTCCTTCTCTCCTACGAACCGTGCGTTGCTACAAAACCTGGTTGAGCCCCTCTCCCCGGCTGCTTTGCCTCTTCTTTCTCCCCACGACACCGAGCCGCCGCCGCTCCTTCTCGCCGGGATCCTCCTCAACCGCGCCACCCCGCCCAAATTCCCTTGGCCTATCGCTTCCTCACCTCCTACCCTAACCCCTCGAGCTGATTCGGTCCAACTCCAGCCACCCCTTCACCGGAATATCCTCCACCCCGAGCCGCCCCTCACCGGAGCCACCCGGGCGTGACCTTGCTATCGACAGCACCCCTCCGCCACCTCCTCAGCCGATCCAAGTATGGAAACCGCATCCCCATCGCCCCCTGGTGCTCGTGCGCGCGTTAGCTTCTCCTGTTCGCCAGCCCTTCGCCGGGAACGGCGACGCGCCGCCACGGCCGCCGCACCTTCCCGTCGTTGATCCTGTTCCACTGTCACCCGTCGTGCACGTTCACCTCCAATGTGTCCCCTAGGTCCCGTGGGCCCTGCCCGACCGGCTCCTCCCCGCCGGCGACCTCGCCGTCGGCGAGAACCAGCTGTGGTCGAGGCCGGGCAGGGGCACAACTATGAGAAGAAGGTCTTTTCCAGGGACCCGAGGGCAAAAAGACCGAGACCCCCCCTCTAGTAATTCTGTTATTTCATGTGATTATGTTGCTGCCTTGCAAAATTCGTAGAAAACAACAGAAAAATCCCAAAATTGCAAAACTAATTTTGTTCGAAACTAGTTTTCAAACCCTACAACTTTTATTAATGAAGTTTATTGTGAAACTAAATACTTTTCATCTATTTTAAATCTAAGTTTAAAAGGTATTTTGTACATAACTTCTACATTTTAGCTTTACTTCTTATGATTTTTAGCATGTAACTTCTTTAAGCTATGTGTAACCTTGTGTTAAAATTTCAAACCTAACATTGTTTGGTAGCTTAACTTATTTTGAATTTATGTAATTCAAATTTGAAATGTTTTAAAGTTAACTAAACATGTTCTTTGAAACTAATTGGTTAAGGTCTTTTTGTCATAATCTAATGTGTTGATGATTAGTATAGAATTAAATTTCCAAGACTTTATGACCTTAGTTACTTAAGTTTTGAATTTAAACTTGGAATTTAAATTCAAATTCAAAAGTTCTGGTTCCTGTTTGCAATAAATTCAGTGCTATAATCATGACTCCATTATAAATGGTAACTCAAACCTAAACCCCTTTTATTTCATGGATTCATGTGTGTTGACTTTATTGGATTGTAACTTTATCGTGAAATGAAATATTTAACTCAAACACCATCTCAAATAAACTGTTGCATATCATATAGAGTCAACGACGGAGACTACGAGTTGGTCTTGGGACAAGACTAAGGGTTTCCTGAAGATCCGATAAACGTCGCTGAGGATCTAACTAAAGCCCCGAACCAAAGTTCGGAAGTCTCTGACACTCCTGCCCCCAACCCCACCCAAGAAGGCAAGCCCCGATGCATTCCCCAGTATTTCAAGTTATTACAATTTCATTAATATATTATATATCTTGCATTAAGTCTAGGAATTGAAATGAAACCCTAGTTGCATAAAATCTTAGGAATCCAATGTATTGTACCCAAGTCCTTATTGCATAGATGCTCTGCTAAATAGGACCGGTAAAAGTTGGGTGATTTCCTGTCACTCGCGCGATATAGGAGTTGCTTGTTTACAATTCTGCAATCATTATAAGGATGATGGACAGGGTCATGTGCTGTATCATGACCTGGAAGTTTACCCTGTCTGTTTTGATAAAAATGTTAAGGTCGAAGTGTGTGGTACTGGTGGCTAAGCATTTGAAAATACTAGCCACATGCCGCGAAATATGGTAAAGCGGTAAGCCTAGTAACCAGTCGGCCCAGCAAGTGGGCATACCTTTCACCACTCGTAATTTGGTTTTTCTCACGCACCGACGTGTGGGAGTACGTTCTGCAAGGCAGATATGAATACGGGTTCATGTAGTCGCGCTACAGACGTATGTCCTGCACAATTGGTGTGCGTACGGTCCTGCAAGTCGCTTGTGGTGGCCTGCTCCACGATCCGGAATGAAAGGCAAATGGTTGCTTCAGAACAATCATTGGATGTTCCAAGCGTGTGAGTTAGGTTTACCTTGCAAGGTTGAATTCGATTCAGAATCGTCCGCTTCTCACGAAGATTGAGACTGCTTATTCCTTCTGCCACATAGAGTAAAAAGTGTAATTGTTCATGGAATGATCTTGATGGATGATAATCTCTATCTTACTTATTTAGTATAGGTGCTTATCTAGAATGGCTAATCAAGCTAGAATCTGAAAGCTAAAACTGGAAAGTAAGTTATACTCTTTGTTGCTTTTCGGCTGAACATAAACCCAGAGCCTTTACAATGCCTTCATGAGTCTAGTTACGGGCTAAAGTATACCCAAACCCGGGTAAGCCTTGCTGAGTATTAGAATGCTCAGCCTTGCTAGTATCTGTTTCAGGTATACCCTTCGGGAATCCCATGGACAACCCTGCATGGCCAACGTCTGTTCCTTTTGGCTGGTCCGTGGAGTGGGATCCGTCCCCGGCTGGCAGTGACCCTTCTGAGTGACACCAGGCTTTGGGCTGATCATGGTGTCCACCTTCGCGACGTGTGTAATCATGTGTTCTTTTCTTTCTGCTGTGAATTTGGGCAAGCTATTCGGCTTGTCAGTCTAAACACGGTTTGTATAAGTTTTGTCTAAGTTCGAACCTGGTTTGTAATAACATTTGAATATCTGTAAAATAAAAGTTGATGAGCTATTCTATGATTGTAAACTCGCCTTCGTGCGAGGTAGACCTGCTTCGATCCTGTTGAACCGTGGTTGTATCGGGCGGAGACCCGACAGACCAATGGATTGTTCTGTTTGAAGTGCGTGGAGTTAATGCCAGCTGGATAGCGATCATTAGCGCACTTGAGCTAGAATAATTCAGACGGTTCTGCCACAGTTACCAAATGTAAGATTGGTGTTGTGCAGGAATGTAAATTTTGACAGAAATGTAATGCTGGTAGTTAGAGTTATATATACACATATACATGTTATAGCCACCTCTAATTCCCTTAATAAACATCACCCTAGGGCTTTACGTACTGAGCACAATCCTTAACGAGTCCAACGTATTTTTGCCAAAAACTTTGTTGGCCAAATTTTATACTAAAAACATTTTTAAGGCTAATCATATCTCCAGGGTACACTTGTTAGCTCTGATACCAGCTATGGCAGAACCAACCTGAATTACACCGGCTCAAGTACGCAAGTCTTTTCTCAAGGGCTCCAATCGTACTTCAAACGGTGTAACCCCATGGCCTGTCGGGTAACGTCCCGATAAACCACCGAAAGCAGGATCAACAAGGTACCTCGCACGAAGGCGAGTCCAGAGATACAATCGCCATCATATTTTACATCATAGGCATTTATATTACAAGAGTTTCCAAAAGTAGTATAAGTTCCAAAGTGATAGAAATTATTACAAACCAGTTTAAGTTTCAAGTTCACGACAGCGGAATTTAAAATACGACAACTATACACATCGCCAGTACGGACATCATGCTAAGCCCTGGCATGTCATCACTCGGTATGATCAGTGTTGACCGGGGACGGATCCCATTCCGCGGACCAACCATCGGGCAGAGCATAAGGCCATGGCACAGGCAGAGTAGAGTCCTCAGAGGGATTACCTTGAACAAAAGTTACAATGCAAGGCTAAGTATCCTAATACTCAGCAAGGCTTACCCTTTTCATGGTATACTTAGCCATGTAACTAGGCTATGAAGGCTTTAAATGGTTCTGGGTTTAGTTTTCAGCTGAAAAGCAACAAAGTGTAGATCCTTACTTTCAAATTTTAGCTTTCAGGTTCTAGTTGATTATCCATTCTAGGTAAGCAACTATAACTATTCAAGCATGGTAAAATCTTTTAAACAAATATCATCTTTGATAACCATAAGGTTGCTTTTATTACTCTATGTGGCAAAGGGATCAAGCAGTCTTAATCTCCACGAGAAACGGACAATTCTGAATCAAATTTCATAACCTTGCAAGGGAAAACCTAACTCACACGCTTGGAATATCCAACGATTGTTCCGAAGCAACCGTTTGCCTTTCATTCAGACTCGTGGATCAGATCCACCACAAGTGACTGCAGGACCATACGCACATCCAATGTGCAGGACGTACGTATGTAGCGCGACTACATGACTGTACTCCTGGTTGCCTTGCAACACATATTCCCACACGTCGAAGCGAGTAACCGGAAAAACCAAATACGAGTGGTGGGAGGTATGTCCACTTGCCGGGCCGATTGGTTACTAGGCTTACCGCTTACCATATTTCACGGCATGTGGCTAGTACTTTCAAATGCTTAACCACCACTACCACACACTGCGACCTTAGCCAAATTCATCAACACAGACGGGGTATTATCGCAACCATGATACTTCATATAGATCCCGTCCATCATCCTTATAATGATTACAGGAATGTAAACACTACAATTCCTATAAAGCTCGCGAGTGACAGGCAATCACTCCACTTCTACCGATCCTATTAGCATAGCAGCTATTCGGACTCAAGTTCTAGTATTCAGTACATTGGTTCCTACGAATATGCAACTAGGGTTTTCAGACAACTCCTAAGAACTTAATGCACAAGTATATATATATAAATGTAGATTGCAGTGTAAATAAAGTAGCGGGTTTATGTCCGGGGCTTACCTTCTTGAGTGGGGCTGGGGGCAGGATTGTCAAAGTTTTCCGAACTTTGGTTCGGAGCTTCAGTTAGATTTTCGATGATGTTCCCAGGGCCTTCAGAAATTTCTATTTTGGGTTTCGGGATCAATTCATAGTCTCCGTCAGCGAAAGTGGTTGAGTCTATATGATATGCAAAGACGTGGTTTAATGGATGCATACATTTTCTTTTCACTTCACGATAAAGTTGCAATCCAATGAAAACAGAGTTCACTCATCAAACATATCATTTACTTTTCTACTGGGCAGTCATTTATCGAGCATAAACTAACCTAGTTAACTACACAAAACAACATGTTTAAATTGAATGAATTTCATAGAGCAATATACTTCAATATTGAAGCTACCAAATTAGCTAAGCATTGCTTTTAGTCTAATTACATTTACTGTAAATTTATCTAATTTTTATTTCTACAAGAATAGTGCTACAAAAATAATCAAACATAACACTACTATATCAAGTTCTATTTATCCTGGCTGTTCTACGCATGATCATAGGTTGAAAATTTGTGGACATGCCCCACTACTCAAAGGCATCATTCTACTTTATTTTCATAATTTTTCATGTGCTAGAATTATTGTTCATGGATTTCCTTTGAATCTAAGCTTAAATTCATTACTAAAGCTACACTAGGGTGCTGACTCTTGAACTTTTATCTTGGATTATACATACTGAAAGAAAGCTAAGGTAAAATGTTCAGCTATGAACATGAAGAGATGCTTCTGGAATTAAATTATGAAACTTTTATCAACATAAAGCAAAGTTATCTAAACATCATAGCTAGAGGGCTGTTCTAAGCTTCCAAATTTTACACAGCTCTGCTTATGGCACATACATCTTATGTTTCAAATTTGAGCCTCAGCACTTCTATGGATCAAAAGATCTAATTAAAGTACCTATTAGCTACTAATTAAATTGCAACACAAAATACACATATTCATCTTATATTCATAATACAAAAGTTGTAGTATTTAATACAAGGATTCAAACCCAACTAGTTTGATATTTTTCTGAATTTTCTACAATTTTCTGCACATTTCAGAAGTTCACTGATTTGAATTTGGGGGAGGGACTAGAAATTTACAGACAGAACCCTAGAAAGATTGAAATCAGAGCAATCGGGTTCTTGCTCGTCGAGGAAGAAGGGGCAGGGACATCGCCGGCCAAATTCCGGTGAGGGGCGGTGTCGGGGATGGAAGAGGACTGGCTCACGAGCATTAGGAGCTCAAGGCGCGTCCAGGGGTGGGCTTGGGAGGAAGAGGAGGTGACTGGAGGTGGGTTTCCCACGGCGGCCAAAGCGGCGGCGGAGAGGAGCTCGTCGCCGAGAGGCTTCCTGGCGAGGAGGACGGTCAAGTTCTGGTCCAGCAGCTGCAGTGGGAGAAGAGGAAGCTACTGGGGTGGTTGGATCAGTCGGAGGAGGGGTGGAAGGATGGGTTCGACGGGAATAGAAACTCACCGGCGAGGAGGTAGCGACGGCGAGGTGGTTCTGGTGGCTGGGGTGCCGGAGGGCGGTGAAGAAGCTGCTGGGAAGCTTCTGCGGGGTGATGTAGTGCTGCTGGTGCCCTTGGCGGGGGCTGAGGGGCTCTGTCGTGGCGAGTCGACGGTGACGCCGAGCGGCGGCGGAGCTTGAGCTTGCCGGCGCTGTGGGAGATGATGCTCGGGTGCGGGAGAGTGAAATTGGATGGGTCAGTGAGCTGCAGGGAGTCGCGGCGGTGCTACTGGAGCACTAGATCGCGGGTGGGAAGTGGCGTGGGCGGCTGACGACGGCGGCCAGAGGTTGGGGCGGCGCTCCGGCGAGGGGCTACGCTCGGGGAAAGGAAATGCCATGGAAGAGAAGTGCGTGAGTGAGTAAAGAAGATCGTGGAGCAGCTGTTGAGCATGTTTTAAGGCCGGGAGGGGCGCTGCGCGCGCGAGCAGGAGTGGGCAATGGCGGTGGCATGCGCGGTGGCCGGCAGTGAGCTCTGGTGGTTGTGGCATTCGCGGAGGAGGACAGCAGGGGAGAGGAGCAGGACCGGGGAAGGGGGAGAGCAACGCGTGGAGTCTGCCCGAGCAGGAGCCGGCGCCGGGGAGGAGGTTGAGCGGCAGTGGGCGGCGCTGGCAGTCGGCAGCAGAGGGGAGCAGAGGAGCAGAGCAGGGCGCCAGAGGAAGAAGAAGAGGGGGGGGGGGTCCGAGGGACTCGTTTGCAAAAACATAAAGTCCAAGGACCTCACTGTAAAGTAAGATTTCCCACTGATCCAAAACCCTAATGAGAAAATGATCAAAGTAGAAGTTGTAGAATTTTTCAAACCCTACAACATTGCTTTAGGGTTCAAGTTCAAAAACCCAAAGTACAAAGCTTTAATTTTAAATTTTGAACTAAAATCAAACTTCATAAGGTTTTGTCCTTATTAAGGTAAATTTTATGCAGTTTTGGACATAATTGCAAGTTTACATGTAATGTCATGATGACTTGCATTCTTACGCTTTGGTCCTAAGTAAACTTTGAAAGTTTCTTTTGTACTTCAAATATTTTGCATAAAAGGACTCATACTTTTGCAAAAGTTACACCTAGGCGATACACCCTTATTTTCACATAAACACCCAAATTTTATATAATTCAACATATTTATGACAATTTCTTTCCTAGTGTGATACAAATTTGACACCTAGGGTGTCACACCACCTGCCGTTCGACTGTTAGCCTGGCTGCGGCTTTCGCCCATGTGTTCTCCTCCGATGGCTGACGTCGAGTTTTGTCGATCGAGCTGGATCCATGCTCTCTGCACGTAGCGAAGTGCTTGGCGCAGGTTTGGATCGTTGCTGCGTTCGAGTATGGCAGTTACCCTGGCGATGTTAGCCATGGGGGTTCTGAAGCCCCGCTCGCTCACCACGGCGAATTCGGCATCTAGCTCACGATGCGTAGATCGCATGCGCTCATTGACCCTCCTTCGCCGGGCTGCGCGTGCTTTGTTCCTGGCCCTTCGTGCCTCACGCTCGGTGTCGTTTTCATCACCGGTGTTGGCTGTGGCCTCGTCTTCAGATATCAGGTCAAGTGTTTCATTGGGTGAGATGCCATCGTCCTCGCCCTCTTCTGCCATCAACACTTGGCGTGATATGAGTTCATCGGGGCTCGCTTCGACCAGCTCGGTCGATTCTTCTGCCGTGGTGGCTATTGGCTTGCCCTCCTAAAAAGGTAAGGGCTTGAGGTGTGCCACGAGTCGGTCTTCATCTTCGAGTAGATCAGAGAGTTTCATGCCCTTCCAATGCATGAAACAACCTTCTAGGGTGGCGGTGATCATCAAACCATCATCTCCAAGGCGTCCCACAGCCCCCGGACTTGTCGTAGCTTCAGGTTTCCCGATTTGGAGTAAAAGGTCCAAGTCCTATTCCAATGCGAAAAGGGACTCGGAATTGTTGGCCTCTTGAGGTTCAGTGGCCGAATTGCGCGGACCGAGTCGTGATCGGCTACGCAAGACCTTAGATTGGAGCGAGTCCGATCGAGCATGGTTGTTGCAGCACAGGGTGGAGTCGCGAGATTGTCGACAAACTCACCGAGCTCGCTGTGAAAACTTGCTACGAGAGTTTTCGGCAACATGACGTCGATGGTGAATCGACGGAAATCGCCCTCGCCGTCTGCAACGCAAACCCATGAGCCGAAAACGAGCGTCGTGCCCTCGGGGGTGTGACATTTCAGGTACTTAGAAGCTAGGCACATTAATTTCTAGTATGAAGTTGTGTGAAGTTTGTGTTTGTTTTGATGAATGCCATTAAAAAAAACTAAATACACGTTAAAGGGTATTTTTGTAATATTGGGAAAAATTAGGGTTCTTTTTGTAAATTGTATAAATGGGAGGTAATTTCAAAAATTTATGAAGGGTTGATTTGCAAATGTGAGTTTTCACTCTTTACCCACTGTAAGAAGAGTAAATACTCCAAGGCTTCATTGAAAGGGTAAAATTTATTTTGGATTTATTTGAAATTGAATGATTTGTTGGTTTTTAACAAAATAATTTCAAAACCACTAACTATTTTGAAGTGGGACCCTAAAGCAAAGTGGTAGATCTTTTTAAGCTCTACACTTTTGATTTTGAGCATATTTTTTATTAAAGCTATAGTTTGTTATAAAATTTCAATTTACAGTGAACTCCTTGAATTTTTTAGAAATTTACGAACAGGTCCTCGTCTTCTTCCTCCTACTTCCCCCTCTCTGTTTCTCTGCAGCGCTGCCCACCGCCCATCGCTGGCATTTTCCCCGGCCGCCAGCTGCCCCCGCGCTGCTCTTCCTATGCCACCTGGCCCCCAGCTCGCCCGCCCGCCGCTTAACCGACCCCGCTGGTTCTTCCTCACGCGGACGCGTCGCGCCGCCGCCCGCCTGAGCTGCCATGTGCGCCGTTGACCGCTAGCAGCTGCTTGCTGCCCGCTCGTGCGCCTCTTTTTAGCTTGGGAACGCACCCAGTGAACTTCTCCTTTCTTCTATCCCCTCACGCGCACCGCATTCCTATTCTTTTCCCCGCTCGACTACTTCGCTGGAGCTCCTCTATCCACCGCCGTCAGCCGTCTCCGCCGCTCCTCCTCTCCAATTTCGTGCTCCACCAGCACCGTCGTATTTCACTGTCCCTTCCTGATCCGCTCTTCTTCCTCCTTCCGCGCACACGCAGCCCAGAACGCCGCGCCGACGATCTCACTCTCCGCCGTCGTTCTAATTCTGGTCGAACCGAAGTTCCACCCCTTCTCCTCCCTTGCCAAGAGCACCATCAGCACTACATTTCCATGCCGAAGCTCCCTGACCAATTTCCTTCGCCTTCCTGCATTCCAGTCGTCGGACCTTCGACACCGCCCTCGGAACCTCGCCGTGTCGGCTCTGTCTCTAGTCGAACCGCCGCCTCCGAGCTTCCCTTCTATGATTCCAACCACCCCCAAGTCCGCTGTGAGCTCCTGAACCTTTTTCCCCACCTTTCGCTCGCTGCCAGTGAGCTTCCTCACCGGATTTTGATCGCTGCCGCTTGACTTCTTCTGCTCAAGTTGATTAGGGACCCAATTGCAAGTATCTGTTTCTTTCTAAGGTCTTTTCTATAAAATAGCATGAATCAATAAGCTACACGTTTGTAAGATACACGTCCGTCAGTTACACACGCCCATTGACTACACGTCGATCGGATACACCTCTATCGGCTACTTTTACTGAAGAAAAATCACAGCGGATACGTGCATTTATCGTTACCTAGGTTAACACCTTAAGCAAATATCGGCTAGACGAGCCGATACACACCCCAATCGGCTAGATAAGCTATCTTAAAATATGCTGTTAAGTAGATCCGAACAGCTCTGTAGTAACCTTCACTGTGGCAGAACCAACCTGAATTACACCGGCTCAAGTACGCGAGTCCTCGCTGGAGGGCTACCTCGTACTTCAAACGGTATAATACTATTGGTCTGTCGAGTAACGTCCCGATAAACCACCGAACACAGGATCCAACAAGGTACCTCACACGAAGGTGAGTCCAGAGATATAAATACCATTACATTTTTACACCACAGGCAGATATATTACAAAAATACACAAAGCATCATCAGTTCCCAGTGAAGGGAGATTATTACAAAATAGGTTTAAGTTTTACGTCAAAGCATCAGAGTTTAAAAAGCGTAAACACAATACACGTCGTTATTACAGATATCATGCTAGCCCTGGCATGATATCACGCGGCGGAATCTGTGTTGGTCGGGGACGGATCCCACTCCACGGACCAACCATCAGGCAAAGGGTAGGGCCACGGTGTAATGAATGCTGGCTCATCAGGAGGATTACCTAAAGTAGATCAACAAAAGCAAGGCTGAGTATACTAATACTCAGCAAGACTTACCCGCTCATGGTATACTTAGCCATGTATCTAGACTTATGTAGGCTTTTAAGGTTTTGGGTAGGGTTTTCAGCTGAAAAGCAACAAAGAGTAGATCCTTAATTTCAACTTTTAGCTTTCAGGTTCTAGTTGATTAACCATTCTAGGTAAGCACCTACAACTATTCAAACATGGTAGAATCTTTAATCAAACATCATCTTTGATAATCACATAGTTGCTCTTGTTACTCTATGTGGCAAAGGGATTAAGCAGTCTCAATCTCCGCGAGAAACGGACGATTCCTGAATCGAATTTCAAAACCTTGCAAGGATAAACCTAACACACACGCTGGGAACACCACAGGGTTGTTCCGAAGCAACCGTTTGCCTTTCATTCCGACTCGTGGATCAGATCCACCACAAGCCACTGCAGGACCATACGCACTTCCAAAGTGCAGGACGTACGTCTGTAGCGCGACTACAAAACCCGTACTCCTGGTTGCCCAGCAACACGTATTCCTACACGTCGAACAAAGTAACCAAAAGAAGCAAATACATATGGTGGGGGGTATGTCCACTCCTCGGGCCGATTGGTTACTAGGCTTACCGCTTACCATATTTTACGGCATGTGGCTAGTACTTTCAAACGCTTAACCACCGCTACCACACACTGCGACCTTATCAAATTCCATACACAGACGGGTATCATCTCAATATGATACCTCACAAAATCCTGTCCGTCATCCTTATAATGATAACAGGAATGTAAACATCACAATTCCTATATCGCGCGAGTGACAGGAAATCACTCGACTTCTACCGGTCCTATAAGCATAGCAGCTAGTCGGACTCAAGTTCTAGTGTACAATACATTGGTTCCTGGAATTATGCAACTAAGGTTTTCAAACAATTCCTAAGAACTTAATGCATAAAGACATATATAAATAGTATAATTCGCAGTGTAGATAAAGTAAGGGTTATGTCCGGGGCTTGCCTTCGCTGGTGGGGCTGGGGTTAGTCAAATTAATATCTTCCGAACCTTGGTTCGGGGCTTCAGAGAATTCCGCGACGAGACTTCCGGGGTCTTCAGTTGATTCTATTCCTTGTTCCAGAACAAGTTCGTAGTCTCCGTCGGCAAGAGCGGTCGAATCTATATGAGATGCAAGGTTGCAAGTTATGGAATGCATAAACTTTTATGATATTTCACAATAAAGTTGCAATCCAAACAAAAGAACATTACATTAAAACAAATAACCTGACTATCCTGCACTGGGCAGTCATTTATCGAGTATTAACTAAACTAACTAGTCTCGTTAGGCAACAGGGGGGTTACCCTAAACATTCAATTAACTATAAAAGGTAGCATATCTGGTTACCATAGGCAACACTAACAACACTTAGCAAACTCCATTTATTTTATTAGCTAAATGTTGTAATTAACCTTAGGTTATTATTTAAGTATGGCTAACTTTGGATTAATTAAGCAAATCTTATTTTAGGAAAAATAAATTAATATTTATGAAAATTATCCTAAGTGGGTTTAATTGAAATAATATGTTTAACTTGAATAATTTTTACAGAGCAAGATATTTCAAAACAGGAGCTACAAACTTTACTGAACATAGATTGGTATTAGATCTAATTACTGTAGTTTTATTGGAATTTTATTCTAAAAGAAACTAAGCCACAAAATTAAACAAGATCAAGATTAAAATTTCAAGATGAAATTATATCTGGAGTTTTACACTAAAAATAGGGTTCAAAACTTAAGGACACCATAAACTACTCAAGACTAGCATTCCAGAAAAGTTTCATAAGTTTTCATGCATAATAATTATTATTTATGAATTACCTTTGAATTTAAGCTTGAAATTTATAACTCAAGTTATATTAGGTTTCTGATTCTCAAATTTTTATGATGGATCATACTTATAAAGATCAAGTTATGGTAGAAATTTCATCCCTAAATATGCAAAGATGCTTTTGAAATTAATTTGTGAAGCTTTCATGAACATATAACAAAGGTAACAAAATACTCTAGCTAGAGGGCTGATCTATGACTCAAAAATTTACACAAGCCTACTCAAATCATATGCAACATATACTCCAAAAATCAACAGCAGCAAGGCTATAGATCATAAGGTTCAATTAAAAAATCCCTTTACTTGTATTTAAAATACAGAACAAACTATGCATTTTCATAACTTGACTGTGAAATAAAAGTTGTAGAACTCATCATAAGGATTCTAACCCAACAAGTTTGGTATTTTTCTGATTTTTCTATGAATTTCTACACATTTTTAAACTTCACTGATTTGAAAGAGAGGGAGGGACTGAACTTTTGCGTTTAGACCCCTAGACAAACTCAAATCGTTGCACTCCAGTCCTAGCTGCCATGGCCGGCGGGGAGAGCTCGGTTCCGGCCAAAATCCGGTGATCCCCGGGGTCGGCGGCGAGGGGCAAGGGTAGAGGAAGCATTAGGGAGTCGAGGGCTACCTGTAGAGGGTCTCGGGGAGAATGGAGAGGGCCGGTGGCGAGCTGCCCACGGGAGCAGTAGCTCCGGCGAGCGGCGGCTCGAATTCCGGCGAGCTCGGGTGGGGAATGGGGATGGCGCGTGGTCTAGAAGCTCTAGGGCGAGGAGGGGACCCGATTCCGAGACTCAACTCAAGGAGAGGAAGGTCGGAAGGGGGAGCTCAACGTGGAGCAGAGGGCGGCGGCAATGGAGGTGGGCGGCGGCCGTCGGTGCACACGCAAATGAGGCTTGGGCTGCTTGGAATGGATCACCAGGAATGGAAGGAGTGAGGAGGGAGGTAGCATTGCGGCTTGGGGCAGCTACTAAGGCCCGGCGGTGGATGAGCAGGAGGTGGCCGCGACCAGTGACGCTGGCAGTCCGAAACAGGAAGGGAAGCGAGGTGGCGCGCGGGGAAGAAGACAACGGAGAGGAGGTAGAGTGGTGGAAGACCCTCAGGCGACACGTGGGCTTGTACAGTGGCTGGAGGTGGAGCTTGGGGCACGGCGCCGGCGATGGGCGGCGGTGGCAGAACGGGAGCAGAGGGGAAGCGAGGCTGACAGAGGAAGAAGAAAGCAGACAGGGGTCAGAAGGACCCATTTGCAAATTGAAAAACTTCCAGGGACTCCTCTGTAAAGAAAAATTTCCCATTGATAGAAAATCCTAGTGAGAAAAATGTCTAAAGCAAAGTTGTAAATAATTTCAAACCCTACAATAATGCTTTAGGGTTCAAGTTCAAAATCTCAAAGGATACAGTTTTATTTTAAACTTTTGAACACAACTCAAATTATAAACTTTTTGTTATAATTCAAACAAAATGCTTTAATGATTAGGGTCTTTTTGTAAGATTGCCTGCAGTGTAATCATGACTAGCCTTTTTACATTTTAGCCCTTAAGTAAAACTGAGTTTTACTTTTATCTTTCAACCATTTTACATGTAAACCCTTATACCTTTGTGTTAATTACACATGGTCCTTAGTTTCCAACAAAAGTCTATTTTTCTTAGATTTTATTTAACTTTTGCACTTTTCTTCTCTATAATCATTTAGATTTACCACTAAAGAGTACTTTTTCTCAATTACACTCAAGTACTTATATAATTCATAAATTACAAATATACCCCTAGCTCTCTTTACAACTCGTATACACCATATCATGCATACATACAAGACATCCAAACTTAATGTCTAGATTTCTAACTACCTGGATGTTACATTCACCCAATAGCCGTTTTGAACAAAGTTTTTACACCAGAAACTCTACTTAAATTTATCTTTTTCAAATCTTTTTGTTGAGTCTTGACGTGATGTATTGAATGTTTTCTTGGTTGATTGCAACTTTATCGTGAAAACAAAATAATAACCATTTGCTTCAAATCATTGCATATCATGTAGATTTGACAACACTCGCTGACGGTACCTACGAGCTAATCCCGGAACCCGACGAGGGTATTTCTGAAGCTCAAGTAAATGTCACCAAGGATCTTTCTGAAGCCCTAAACCAAGGTTTGGAAGATACTGACCTCACTGACCCCAGCCTCACCAGTGAAGGCAAGCCCCGGTGCATAACCCAATATTTTAAATTATGCACTTATATTGTTATATATCTATCTTGTGCATTAAGTGCTAGGAGTTGTTATGAAACCCTAGTTGCATGAAACCTAGGAACCTATGTAATGTTTCTGAGTCCTTATCGAGTAGATGCTCTGCTAATAGGACCGGCAGAAGTCGAGTGATTTTCTATCACTCGCGCGATATAGGAGTTGATTGTTTACTATTTTGCAATCACTATAAGGACCACAGACGGGGTTATGTCCAGTGTCATGACTTGGAATGGTACCCCGTCTGTGTTGATCAATTTGATAAGGCCACAGTGTGTTGTAGTGGTGGTCAAGTGTTTGAAAGTACTAGCCACATACCGTAAATATGGTACGTGGTAAGCCTAGTACCTGATTGGCCTGGCAAGTGGACATATTTCCCACCACTCGAATTTTGGTTTATGTACAAATGCACTGACGTGTGGGGGTACGTTCTGCATAGCAGACGGGAGTACGGTCATACAGTCGCGCTGTAGACGTACGTCCTGCACATTGGATGTGCGTATGGTCCTACAGTCGCTTGTGGTGGCACTAATCCACGGCCCAGAAAATGAGGGGAATGGTTGCCCGGAAAGGAAAGTTTCCGAGCGTGTGAGTTAGGATCCCTTGCAAGGTTATGAAATTCGATTTAGGAATCGTCTGTTTCTCGAGGTGATTGAGACTGCTTGATACTTCTATCACATAGAGTAACAAGAGCAACAGTTGATAGAACAATATTGATGTATGCTTTAATACCTACCTTGATTATCTAGTATAGATGCTCACTTAGAATGGTTAATTGAACTAGAATCTGAAAGCTAAAATATGGAAATAAGGACATATTCTTTGTTGTTTTTCAGTAAAAGAAACCTAGCGCCTTTCAACCTCTCATGGTCTAGTTATGGGCTAAGTATACCCGATTGACGGGTAAGCCTTGCTGAGTATTAGTATACTCAGTCTTGCTAGTACTGTGGTTTTCAGGTATGTCATTCAAGGACTCAGTTGCTAGTTCCCCTTGGCCCTGCACTTTAACGCCTGGCTGGTCCGTGAAATGGGATCCGTCCCCGGCCGGCACTGACCCTTCGGAATGATGCCATGCTTTGGGCTAAGTATGGTGCTTGCTTTTGCGACGTGTAATCGTGTTGTTGTTTTCTTTCCGCTGCCATCTCTGAACAATGTCCGTTAAAACTTAAAGTTTTCGAACAATGCCTGTATAAATTTGTTTTAGATAGGTTTGCAGTACTCTATCAAAACTCGGTTTGTAATAACTACTTGGACCTATGTTGTAAAATGTGACAGTGATTGTATCTCTGGACTCGCCTTCGTGCGAGGTACGCTTGATCGATCCGGAATCCGGTGGTTTCATCGGGACATTACCCGACAGACCATTGGGTTGTTCCGTTTGAAGTGCGTTGAGGTCATGTCGCCTGTATAGCGATAGTCTGCGCACTTGAGCCGGAATAATTCAAGTGGTTCTGCCACATACTGGTATCAGAGCTAACAAGTGTACACCAGAGATATGATTGACCTTAAAAATGTTTTTAGTATAAAACTGGACCAACAAGGTATTTTATAAAATTATGTTGGTTTTGTTAAGGATTGTGCTTAGTACGTAAAACCCTAAGGGTTTATATGGGAGTTATCAGGTAGCTACTAATATATATATATATATATATATATATATATATATATATATATATATATATATATATACAGTACGCTTATAGTACTACTCTAACTTCCAGCACTACATTTCTGTAAAAACTTACTTTCGAGCACAATCAACTTTATATTCTGTAACGACGCATTTGACGCTGAGGTGAGTGGGTAAGGATCCTCAGCCAACTGAGAGAGCTTGACCTTCCCGTTGGTGATGCGAACTGAACGCTGTTTCTCAAGCATTGGCTTACTTGAGATGCTGCTAATATACCAACAATAAGTTGATTATATTGGGAGTATATGGTTAGGCATAGGGTATGGTGATCGCTGTTCATACCCCCATTTTATACGGTATCCCCGTGAATACGTTGCGAAAGTAACATATATTAACGTCGTCTATACAGTGGGAATTGTACGGATGCTATTTCTATAAGTGAACAGTAATATTTGGGAACGCTTTCATGACGTGCTGCCATGAAAGGTTCATGATGTATATGATTTTTCTGCAGGTATGCTAACCCCGACTCGATAGGTTCTAAACGAATAGGATCTCTCGATTAGCTATTATAGGGAGAGACGTATATATACTATGCTACTGAAATTAACCAGGTAAGTACAAAAATATTTGGCATTTGTTTCTGGTTGTGAGGATGAGTAGTGCGTGCATGCATATTTCATGATTAAACAAAATGAAGAAATTAAATGGCTTATTGTTTTAAGGAAATCAAGAGTGTTGCTTATCACAAGTGCAGTCTTGAAATGGTCATACAGACAGCCTTAGTGTTTAGTATCTCAGCATCTTTTGTTTCATCCTCAAGATCTATATCATCCATCTGATTTTCAGCCTTTGCTATTACCAGAATCATGGCGGATCTTCCAAAGATCTTTTGGGACCACGAGGGACATGCTCATACCAATGCCTTGCATTGGGAGGGTTTTCCACGTCTCTTGTGGGAGTCATTTTAGTTGTTTAGCTACACCGAGCCACCGCAATATGATGGAGTGGAGTATAGTGAAGAGGGTGTTCCTCGGTGCAGAGTGAAGATGACTATTCCCCAGCATCCATCTCAATCCCTGTGGCAGCCCATCGAGATTGATGTGGTTGGTCACCGTCTAGCAGACACTTTTGAAGCTGCCGCTCTTGAAGCCATCAACATTTTCTGTGACCAGCATCCAGATGAGGTTGTCGGGTATCCTATTGGTTTGTTCCCTGTAGCAAATTCTCGTGACCTCGAGTGGACTTTTCTAGTATCACACTTTGGACACTTATTGGGAGATTTGACAGAAGTGACGTTACATGCTACAATCAGGTTTATGAATGCACAATGCCGTCATCAGATACTTCAGCGCCGCGGTATGAGCCAGATGACCAGTATAGCTCAAGGTTACCGCAGAAACATTAACTAGCAGATTACCCAGATTGAAGAGCTCTGTAACACCCTAAATTTCAAACTAGAGGTTTAAAATAAACTTGGTTAGTTTTTATTTAGAATTCACAATATTTAATTTAAATTCTTTTGAATTTAGAATGGTTATCATGAATTAAAAGTATTTTTATTTATCTATAAAAATAAATATAAGGGAAAATAGGATATGTGCATTTCTTGCCTTTGCATTGTTTCATTGGTTGTGGTTCATTTGGATTTAAATTTGAATTCAAAGTTCAAAAGCATTTGAATTTGCAATTTTTCCTTTCTTTCTCTCTCTCTCTTTCACTCTTGGGCTGGCCCATCTCCCTCTCTTCTTTTCTCTCCCTTCTTCTTCTTTTCCTTCCCCGCACGGCCCGGCCCATGGCCTCTCTCTCCCTCTCCCTTTCTCTTCCTTTCCACGCGCAGCCAGCTGGCCCGGCCGATTTCTTTTCCCCGGCCCACCAGCCGCGCGCGCCCCCTCCCTCCCTTCTCTCTCTCGCGCTAACAGGTGGGGCCCGCCTGTCAGGCCTTTCATCTCCACCGCACCGGACCGGACTCAAACCCGAGTCCGGCTCGCCCCCGTGCTTTCTCCGCCGCCTCCGCCTCGGGCCCGCACGGCCAGAAGCCGCCGTAGCCCCTTTATAAAACGCGGACCCTAACCCTAGCCATCCCAGTCCGCAGCCGCTGCCTCTGCCGCAAACCCTAGCGCCCGAGTCCGCTCCGCTGCCGCCATCGCCGCCGTGTTCGGGCGCTCGCCGCGCCGCCGTTCCGCCACTCCCCGCCATCGAGCAAGCCCTCCCAGAGTACCGCGTGGTGGTGAGGATGCTGGGCCACCCTCCTTTTCCCTCTCTTCCGCTTCTCCCGTGCCCGCTCAACATGCACCGAAGGTCCCCGCCGCCTCTCGCCGCCGGCCGCTGCCTACGGCCGCCATCCCTCCCTCTTAACCCCCCAATTGGGTTCCCCTTTGCGCGCGCTATCTCCCAGTCCAGATCTGAGCCTTAGCCATATCCGGGAACACGTTATCGCATTTCTCCAGCGAAGCACCGCCGCGCGCCGCCGTCCAAGCCGCCGCCGGCATTTCCCAGCCGCCGCCCGAGCCGTCTATCAGACCCGGGGCCACCGGGCTGGGCACATAACGTAGTTTAAAGAGTTCTAAGAGATTAAGTCCGTCTTATCTCTTATTCATCTTGTTTATCTCTTATTTATTCCGTTTAAATAGGAGATAAGGCTAACCGATACAGGAGGAATCTACTCGGGGTATGTTCTGGTACGATTCCTTAGGTGGTATTGGTTGGTATCTTTGTAACTCTGGCCTCTCGGATATATAAGGGAGGTCAGGGACCCCTCTCAAAACAGACGATCTCTAGGTCATTCTACACCAAAGTCAATACAAATCATACAGGACGTAGGGTATTACGCACCTTGCGGCCCGAACCTATCTAAAGCTTTGTGTTCCTTGCACCTTCGAGTTCCTGATCTCGGCGTCTCCTCACCCAAAACTTACCACCTTGGGTATATCCCTTGATGGGCAGCCGGTTAAACACCAACAGCTGGCGCGCCAGGTAGGGAAACGCATCGAAGATCCTCCGGTGAGCTTGATGGCATCTTTCAACTTCATCAGGTCAGTTCCCTCTCAGGGTACGACATTCGTTTTTGGCTCGTGGGTCTGCATCGCAGATGGTGTGGGCAACTTTCGGCGATTCCTCGTCGACATGAGGCCAACAACCTTCATTGCGGATCCTCGCAGCAACCTCAACAAGTTCATCGACGAGCTCGACAAGTTGCCGCTCCATGCCTCCGCAGCACAGATCGAGATGGAGTCTGCTCCAGGCTTGACTTCTTCTGGTGTTGCGACAACTTCCCTTGGTTTGGACTTGTTCCAATCTAGGGATCCGTATGGCCGATCCCAACTCGGCTCATGCAAACCGGCCACTGATCTTCGGGAGGCCAGCGTCTCTGGGTCCCTCTCCATGTCAGAGAAGGACCTGGACTTGCTGATCCAGGATGGAAAGCCTGAAGCCACCACGTGTCGGGGGCTTCGGGTTGTTCTAGTCCCGGTGATTTGGTGATCACCTCTTTGCCGGAGGGGCGCATTGTGTATTGGAGGGGCATGAGGCTCTCCGATCTACTCGAGGCAGAGGGTCAACTTGTGGCACACCTTGAGCCCTTGCCTTTTCAAGAGGGCAGGCCATTGGCCACCACGGAGGAGGGGTCGACTGAACTAGTCGAATAAAGCTCTCATGAGCCTTTCTCTCACCAGGTGCTGATGGCCAAAGAAGGCGAGGACGATGGGGATCTTCCCATCGTCAACTTTGAAGCGATCTCCGAAGATGAGATCACGGCCAACGCCGGCGATGAGAACGATGCTGATCGTGAGGCGCGGAGGGCCAAGAACAGGGCCCGCACAATCCGACAGAGGAGGGCCAATGAGCGTAGGCGATCTATGCATCACGAGCTTGACCCTGAGTTCGCCGCCGTAAGCGAACGGGGTTTTAGGACTCCGGTGGCCAACATCGCCAGGGTGACGGCCATCCTCGAGCGCAGCCATGATCCGGAGGTGCGTCAAGCACTTCTCTACGCGCAGAGGGCTTGGATCCAGCTGGATCAACACAACCCGGCGTCCACCATCAGGGAGGAGCGCGTGGGTGAGAGTCGAAGTCAGGCTCACAGCCGAACGGCTGGCGGCCGTCCTCGACACTAGCTCAGCAACGACAACGCCCGCGGGAGCCGGGCCCCTGGCGGGAGGCAGCAGCCACCGAAAGGGGGTCATCCGTGACAGGTTGATCATCAACCTTCTCCAGAGGACCTGCGCCAGCACATCAATGAAGGTCGCGACGCGCGGACTGTGATCTCCTCCAGGCGCAAGGTCCGCGAAGAAGTTGAAACTGAAGGTACTGACTGTAGCGATTGATTCCCTGCTTTTTCTACTCGTTTTAGCAGCTACAAGTACCTAGAGGGCTTCAAACCGATCGGCATCACCAAGTACGACGGCAAGCAAGCTCCTCAGCAGTGGCTACGTTGCTACTCCACGGCCATTGAGGTTGCAGGGGGTTCAAATATCACCAAAGTCATTTACTTTCCGATGGCTTTGGATCCTGCGCCGCTTACTTGGTTGGAAAGCCTCAGCAGCAACTCAATCGACTCCTGGGAGCGCCTCAAGAGGGTTTTCATCGACAACACTGACACCGTGCTCCGTGTCCCCACCGTCGGATCAAGATCCGACGGCCCAGATCCAATCCAACCCGAGTCAAATAGATCTGATACCGGTCAACCCATGGCCTTTTTGCGGTTTAGCCCCTAAGTTTCCTGGAAATCAACCCGCAGTCCATGTTAGTTCAAAAGTATTCCTGAATAGGTCCTTTTTCTTCAGTTTAGGCCCATGTCTTTCCCTAAAATAGAACCCGCCGTCCTTAACCCTTCTATTTTTCAATCTAGCCCCTAGGTCTAAGGTTTAATTGCGATCTAGCCCTCAGTTTCTTCTGTTAGGGCCCTTCTAGTTTCAAACCCTTCACAAATAGGCCCCTGGAATCCTGTTTTAGCCCTAATTTCTCCGTTTAAACTCCGTTTTCATCGATTCTTGCGCTCACGCGATCCTTACGGCATGAGCAGTAGCTTTATTACATTGTTTTGTTCTATTTATATTGATTGGTGTAATGTTTCTTATTATTTGCACTTGTTTGCTCGTATGTGCTTGTGTACGATGATAGACGATACGCAGTTCGGGGGTCCGCAAGAGCCGAACTTTGAAGAATTTTCTGAGCAGCAATAGATTGCTAACGAA
The DNA here is from genome assembly GCF_002211085.1 of Panicum hallii. Taxonomy (NCBI): domain Eukaryota; kingdom Viridiplantae; phylum Streptophyta; class Magnoliopsida; order Poales; family Poaceae; genus Panicum; species Panicum hallii. Next base: position 45,588,097 of record NC_038046.1, on the reverse strand, counting down.
GGCAAGTGGTCCTTGATCATGTTTCAGTCCTATTAATATTACAATTACACCTTTACTTTATATGCATGTATGTGTCTAGAATATGATGGATCCCAAGTTAAGGACATGCCTAGTTTCAATTGAACTTCCTTGATTTAAACCTAGGTATTTATATTTATGTTGTAGCTACACTAATTGCTTCTACATAGATTTTGGTTGGATAACCTGGATATCATGATAATGTTTTACCTATTCTGGAATACTGTTTGGTGATAAATAAGATTATTGAATCAATTGGAACATGGAGAACCACCCAGTAAAATAGTACAACCACAATACTATATGGCTCTGGTCTTGGCTAATTAATTAGAAACCCTAGCTTGTGATGACCTTACCGAAAGGACAAGAGGGGTTGCATCGTCGGGGTATAGCTCGGTCCTCTTGAGGCATATGGCTATATGTGGTCCTTGGCAAAGGCGTTTCCTTATTAGGGAGAGTTATGACCGCTTTGGCTTGAAACCTTAGTGGATTGTCATAAGTTAGGGGATCTTTGTAAAGGCCTCGTAGTGAATCCCTGCCACTCACCTTGGAAGTGTTTAAGGGCCTTACAAACCCAGGCGTCAAGGGAAACACGAGTTGTGGGTAAGGTGTACAACATCTGCAGAGTAAAAACTTATATATCAGCCGTGCTCACGGTTAAGAGCGGCTTGGACCCTCACATGATAATTAAACTTAAAGTTGATCTAAATTGCTGGTTCTTGTTTATTTATCTCTGAGTTATGGATGGATTCACCTCATATAGTTTATTTAAGGGTTGGTATATACTTGCACTTAGCTAATGCTTGCCTAATTAAAACTTGACTAACTAAAAATGCTTATCACAGTCAAACAATGTCAGCTTTTCTTTGATCATAGCCTTGCATGTCATATAATTTACTCCACTTGCTGAGAACCAACCATAAGTGTACTCACACTTGCTTTATTAAAAATAATGCTGCTCAGAACAAGATAATTGCCCGAAGTTTCACAAAGATATTGAAGAATACTAGGCGTATGTCTCCTAGTCAACTGCCTGTGAAGTCAAAGTCCGCTGCTATTTATCGATGTTATTTATTCGTTTAAGATTAAGACTATTGGTCATGTAATAAAGCACTATTTTACTCTATTTTGTTAATGCATTGCTTCGGATATTCGCTTATGACGTCTACTGTATGTGCGGAACTTGATCCTGGCGCACATATGGGATGCATTCAGTTATCTTTTCTAAACCGGGTGTGACAAGCTCCAAGCCACGATGACTGTTAAAGATGAGGTTATCGCACAGTGGGACGAAACCATCACTCACCGAGAGGATCAGATCATTGAAAGTGATACATTAATCATTCAGCGCAACACTGTCATCGAGTTTCTCCAAGAGCAAGTTCATGACCTTACCCTTGAGCTTGACGATGCCATCGCCCATATCGGTATGCTTCATGAGCAGCTGGCACCTCCTGTCGCACCTGAGAAGTCTGAAAGTGAAGATGAAGAAGAAGACCCGGAAGAGATTGAAGGGGTATCCGATCTTGATTCCAAGCAAGGAAATCCCGAACCTAATCCTCAGCCCAATCGTTCTTCTTCCGGCAGCCAGTCTTCTCTGGGCAACCTCGACGATTTCTAGTCTTTTTCAAATCGTCGACCTTCTAGATGCACTTAGTGTAGTATAATGTGACATAGGGAGTGAGTGGTCTAGTTTGACCTAAGGGCCACTTGTTGTATTATATGTGGCATGTGTATGCATGGCTTGATTTGTAAGTTAGTAGACTACTGAGATGTAACATAGTAATGACCACCAGTTTATGATCTATAACCCGAGTTTCCTGTCCGGTTATCTATTGAGCTATCTATCTGTTGCACTATTTCCATATGTTTTATTTTTGTGCGGTATATTCCTAAAAATGGAAGCAAGTATTGGTAATTTCTAATGGACATCTTCCATTCTTCAGATGGTTGGCGCTATGCGTGGAACCCCTGAAGGTTTCGGGATGGACCAGGCTAGCGGTTCCCAACAACCGCCACCACCACCACCAAATCTAGCAGAAGTAATGGCATGACAGACTGAACTCCTTGATCAGCTAGTGCAGGCACAGCAGAACCAGTTCCGTCATTAGCAACGAGGTCGTGATGAACCTCCCTCTGCTAGTTACCAAGACTTCTTCAGCAAGCAGCCCCCACTTTTCCATAAGGTCGAAGAGCCTCTTGATGCGGATGCGTGGCTCCGCACTATTGAGTCCAAATTCGCGCTACTGTCCGCACCATGCTCTGAAGCAAACAAGGCACTCTTTGCAGCCCAGCAACTTCGTGGCATTACTCGCATTTGGTGGGATCATTATTATGCCATGCAGCCAGAAGGACATGTAGTCACATGGGAAGAGTTTCAGACCGCCTTTAGGGCGCATCATATTCCTAAAGGGCTCATTGAACGGAAGCTCAATGAATTTTTAGCTCTTACCCAGGGAACCCGCACCGTAATGCAGTACGCACAGGCCTTCAATCACCTGTGTCAGTATGCGGGTTATCATGCAAACACTGATGCCAAGAAGCGAGATCGTTTCCATCGTGGCTTGAACACCAAGCTCAAAGAACGACTGAATCTTGGTAAGACAGACACTTTCAATGAGCTGGTCAACATGGCAATTACTTAGGAAGATTGCATTTCAGCCCATCGGGCTGAGAAGAAGCGGAAGATACCTACCGGACCCTCGAGTGCTCAACCCCTGAGGTATCGGTTAGTCCAGAATACATCTCCACGAGCCCCACCCAAAAACAATCAGTCAGGCAGATGGGTAGCTAGACCCCCTCAGCAGTCTAGATTCAACATGCCACCAATGCCTCAGCCTCAACAGCAGTAGCAACAGCTCGGATCAAGACCGAACTTTCCGCAGTTCAACCAGGGCAACAACAACAATCATTGTTTCAATTGCGGCAGCTCATCACATTTCATCAAGAATTGCCCTCAACCTAGGAAATCAATCCAAGGGCAGACTTCCAACCCGAGCAGCAAGGGCCAAGGCAAGAAGCAAACTGTACAAGTCCACCAAGGAAGGGTGAATTTCACGACTCTCTCCGAACTTCCTGAGGGTGCACCAATAATGACGTGTACTTTCACTATACACCATCAACCTGCAGTTACACTTTTTGATTCCGGTGCAACCCATAGCTTTATCAGTCCAAAGTTTGGAACAAAAGTAGGCTTGGTTTTCTATCATACTAAAGGAACATATATGATAGCAACTCCTGGCGGTAAAATTACTTCAAATCAAATATGTAGAGATGTGCCAATTCAAATGGGTAGCAACCTGATAAAGACAGATTTAATTTTGTTAAACCTAGAAGGAATGGATATCCTACTAGGTATGGATTGGATGACTAGGCATCAAGTATCATTAGATATCTCTTCCCGAGCGGTTGAGATAGACTCACCTGATTACAGAGCTACTATTCTATATCTTCCACATCGGGAGTATATCAACTCTTGCGTTTATGCCATAGAAGGGATCAAGCTTGAGGACATCCCTGTTTTATGTGAGTATCCAGATGTTTTCCGGATGATTTGCCCGGGATGCCTCCTGATAGGAACATTGAGTTTATTATAGAGTTACAACCCGGTACAGCCCCCATCTCTAAAAGACCCTATCGTATGCCACCCAATGAGCTGGCAGAATTAAAAGTTCAACTTCAGGACCTTCTTGATAAAGGTTTGATTCTTCCAAGTGCTTCACCATGGGGATGCCCAGCCCTGTTTGTGAAGAAAAAGGACCATAGCCTCAGATTATGTGTGGACTATCGTCCCCTCAATGCAGTAACCGTCAAAAACAAATATCCTCTTCCCCGCATTGACATCTTGTTCGATTAATTAGCTGCAGCCAAGGTATTCTCCAAAATTGACCTTCACTCTGGATATCACCAGATAAAGATTAAACCCAGCGACATCCCAAAGATAGCATTCTCCACCAGATATGGACTTTATGAATATCTAGTTATGTCCTTCGTGTCAGACCCGGGGCCACGGGACTGTGTACATAACGTAGTTTAAACAGGTTTAAGAGATTAAGTCCGTCTTATCTCTTATTTATGTCATTTATCTCTTATTTATCCCATTAATCTACTCGAGATATGTTCTGATACGATTCCTTGGCTAGTATTGGTTAGGATTTTTGTAACCCTGACCTCCCGGATATATAAGGGGGGACAGGGACCCTCTCAAAACAAGATCATCAGATCATTCTCTACCCAAGGCAATACAAACCACCATACAGGACGTAGGGTATTACGCACCTCGCGGCCCGAACCTGTCTAAGTTTTGTGTTCCTTGCACCTTCGAGTTCCTGATCTCGGCGTCTCCTCACCTAAAACTTACCACCTTGGGCATATCCCTCGATGGGAAGCCGGTAAAACACCGACACTTTGGTCTTACCAACGCCCCAGCATATTTCATGTATCTCATGAACTCTATCTTTATGCCGGAGCTCGATAAATTCATCGTAGTATTCATCGATGATATTCTGATCTATTCTAAAAATCTAAAAGATCATGCTAGACATCTTCATATTATTCTTCAAAGATTGCGAGAACACCTGTGGCAGAACCAACCAGAATTATACCGGCTCAAGTACGCGAGTCCATTCCTGAGGGCTCCAACGTGCTTCAAACGGTATAATCCCTTGGTCTGTCGGGTAACGTCCCGATAAACCACCGAAAGCAGGATCAAACAAGGTACCTCGCACGAAGGCGAGTCCAGAGATACAAATGCCATTACACTTTACATCACAGGCAGGTATATTACATAAGTGCATAAAAGCAACAGTTGTTCTCAAGGAAGGGACATTATTACAAAACGGTTTAAGTTTTAAGTCAAAGCAGCGGAGTTTGAAAACATGGGCACTGTACATGTCGTTATTACGGATATCATGCTAGCCATGACATGATATCACTCGGCGGAATCTGTTTTGGCCGGGGACGGATCCCATTCCACGGACCAACCGTCAGGCAGGGGGTAGGGCCACGGTGCAAGGAGAGCTGTCTCGTCAGGGGGATTACCTGAAGTAGATAGTCACAATGCAAGATTGAGTATGCTAATACTCAGCAAGACTTACCCGTTCATGGTATACTTAGCCATGTACCTAGACTTATGTAGGCTTTTCAGGTTTTGGGTAGAGTTTTCAGCTGAAAAGCAACAAAGAGTAGATCCTTAATTTCAACTTTTAGCTTTCAGACTCTAGTTGATTATTCATTCTAGGTAAGCACCTATAACTACTCAAGCATGGTAAAATCTTTAACCAAACATCATCTTTGATAATCAGAACATTGCTCTTGTTACTCTATGTGGTAAAGGGATCAAGCAGTCTCAATCTCCGCGAGAAACGGACGATTCCTGAATCGAATTTCAAACCTTGCAAGGGTAAACCTAACACACACGCTTGGAACACCTAAGGGTCGTTCCGAAGCAACCGTTTGCCTTTCATTCCGACTCGTGGATCAGAGCCACCACAAGCGACTGTAGGACCATACGCACTTCCAAAGTGCAGGACGTACGCCTGTAGCGCGACTACATGTCCGTTCTCCTGGTTGCCCAGCAACACGTATTCCTACACGTCGAACCAAGTAACCAAAAGAACCAAATACATGTGGTGGGGGGTATGTCCACTCCTCGAGCCGATTGGTTACTAGGCTTACCGCTTACCATATTTCGCGGCATGTGGCTAGTACTTTCAAACGCTTAACCACCGCTACCACACACTGCGGCCTTATCCAGTTCAATAACACAGACGGGGTATCATCTTAAACATGATACTCCACATAATTCCCGTCCGTCGTCCTTATTGTGATTGCGGAATGTAAACATTACAATCCCTATATCGCGCGAGTGACACGAAATCACCCGACTTCTACCGGTCCTATAAGCATAGCAGCTATTCGGACTCAAATTCTAGTGTTCAGTACATCGGTTCCTGGAATTATGCAACTAGGGTTCCAAGCAATTCCTAAGAACTTAATGCATAGAAATGTATAAATAGACATAGATGGCAGTGTAAATAAAATAGTGGGTTATGTCCGGGGCTTGCCTTCTTGCGTAGTGTTGGGGGCAGTAGGGTCAAAGTTTTCCGAAGTTTGGTTCGGAACTTCAGTTAGACCTTCGATGGCGTTCCCGGGGTCTTCAGCTGGTTCTACTCGTTGTTCCAGAACCACTTCGTAATCACCGTCAGCGAGAGTAGTCGAGTCTACATGATATGCAAAACTATAAGTTGAAGAATGCATATTCTTTTATGTTATTTCACAATAAAGTTGCAATCCAAGAAAAGTAGAAATTACTTATTCTATATATCTTTTAGTTCTGCACTAGGCAGTCATTTATTGAGTATTAACTATTTTACCTAGATACACTAAACAGCAAGGTTAACTATACTAAGCATCTAACTAGTGGCATAAGGTAACAGGTTGGGGTGGGTTTCCAATAACTATATTAAAAAGCTTTATTCATTTGCTATACCAAGTATTTATATGAACCCTATGTTAATATTAAATTATGGACTTATTAAAATATGTCCAATCTATTTTTGTTGTTTGACATCTAACCTAGGTTGGGAATTTAATGACAGGTTATATTAAATAAAAACAGAACCCTCGAACATTTTCATAACATTTAAGCATTTAAATCCATAGATATTAATTCTATAAGGTTGACTATGCATTATTCATAATTAAATTCATATATTAAGAAAGTACTACTCAAATAATAGAATAATTATTTTTCATAAATTTTACATGTCAAAAGAAAATTAACACAACTGGTTTCATATTTTTATCATTTTTCTATCAATTACTATGCATTCTTTAAGCCTACAACCAATTAAACTTAACATTTAAATTAGAGCACAAAATATTCAGAAACTGAAGTTCATCCTTTAAGTAAAGCTGTAGATCTTAAAAAGAGGATTCTGACAAATTTTAGTTTGTAATTTTGTGATTTTTCCTTGAATTGATACAGAATTTCAAAATTTGCATCAAAATAACACAAAGGTGTCCTTTTAGCACTATTCATATGAGTCTAGGATTGTGCAGATAACCCCCTGGGTTTCTGATTCTTCTAACCTGAGATCCCTGGGCTAGAGACAGAGGCAGAGCAAGGAGAGGACGGCCATGTTCCGGCGAAGATGATCACCGGCGGCGAGGTCCAAGGGGAGAGGAGGTTTTAGGAGCTCACGACGGTTCTGTTGCACCCCATGTCGAGGGCTGTGATGGTCGGAAGAGTGGATCTCGACGAGAACCCGAGGTGGCGGCGGAGAGGTCACTGTCGACGGCGAGGCTCTGGTGGTCAACGTCGGCAGGGGACCTGCGCACAAGCTTAAGTGAGTCGTGGGGAAGGTGTAGATGTAGTCAATCGGGAGCCTACGTGTCGGATGAGGGGCAACCGGCGAAGACAGTGGCGGCGGCGGGGGGGATGGATGCTGGCGAGCGTCGGGAGGAAGATGTAGGGCACTAGAGACTCCACTAAGTGGTCGTAGAGCTCCGGGGTGATGATGTGGTGCTGGCTAGGGAGTCGTGGGGGTGTGGGAATGCTCAGATCGTGCTGCCCACGGTGAGGCCGAAGGCGGCGACGGCGGCGCTTGTCGGAGATGAAGCTCCGGCCGCAATTGGAGGGCAACAGGGGGTCGACGAGCATGAGTGAGTAACGGGAAAGCTTGCACGAGGGTTGATTGGGGCGGAGGATGCCTGGTGGTGGCTGCCCACGGGGATGCCGTGCGTTGCCGGAGCAGGAGAAGAAAGGCGGCGGTCCAATGTGGTTCGGGGCTCAAGAATTGACAAAGGCTCTGGAGGAATAGGACATAGAGGTTAAGGTGGTGCTGTTGCGCGCGAGAGACAGAGAGTTAAGGCTCCACAGTGGGCTCTCCACGGCGACGAGGAGGTGGCGCGACGGCGGCGGTAGAGCGGCGGCCAGAGGCGCAGCACTGCTGGCGGCAGGCGAGCAGAGCAGGGGAGGCACGTGCGCGAGGAAGAAGAAGAGAGGGGAGGAGGTCCGGGGGACTTATTTGAAATTTTCAGAAAGTTCAAGGACCTCTCGGTAAACTAAGATTTCTCACTGATATAAAGGTCAAATGAGGAAGTGCCCAAAATGAAAGTTGTAAAGTTTTTCAAACTCTACAACATTGCTTTAGGGCTCAAGTTCAGAATCTCAAAGTTTACAGCTTTTTATGTTAAATTTTTTAGTAAAGGTGGAATTTGAATTACTTTTGCCTTTATCTAATTAAATTTGATCAAATTTTGGGTATGATTACAATTTGTCATGGAATGTCATGATGACTTGTATTCTTATATATTAGTCCTTAAATAAACCTGAATATTACTATTACACTTCAACTATTTTGCATATAGGCCCTTCAATTTTTATCTTAAACACACATAGGTCCATAGTTTCATACAAAGGCCTATTTTTCTTAGGTTTTAACTTACCTTTTACACTTTTCTTCTCTATGGTCATTTAGATTTGACACTTAATATTATATTTTTCCTAGGTTTTAATGTTATCTCCTATTTTACCCAATTACACTCAAGGATCTGTATGTTTCAAAATTACAGTTATACCCCTGGTTCTCTGTACTACTCTCATACACCATAACAAGCATGCATATATTATGTTAAAACTTAGTGTCTATGTTTCTAATTACCTGAATGTTACAGCCTTCCCCCCTAAAAAGAATCTCGTCCTGAGATTCCGAAGCAGAATAGAATCAGACGATTAGATTTGGGAATTAGCTCTGAAGGAAGTTTGGGAAATTTCGTTGAAGATAGGATTCTGTCTCCCAAGTCGCTTCTTCTTCGGTGTGATGATTCCATAAGATTTTATACATCTTAACTGTCCTTCTTCTGGTGAGTCTTTCCTTAGTATCCAAGATTTGGATAGGTTGTTCGATGTAAGATAGATCGGGTTCAATCTCAATGGCACAGGTCTCAACGATTTTCGTGGGTACTTTGACACATTTCTTAAGTTGAGAGATATGGAAGACATCATGAATAGCAGCTAATTGAGATGGAAGGCGAATTTTGTAAGCCACTAGGCCACAAACATTAAGGATTTCAAAAGGTCCGACATACCGGGGTGCTAATTTCCCTTTTATGCCGAAACGTTGGACACCTTTGGTAGGAGATACTCGGAGATAGACAAAATCTCCTACTTGAAATTGCAGAGGTTTTCTTCTCTTATCTGCGTAGCTTTTTTGTCTGGACTGAGCTGTTTTAAGATTGGATTGAATAACCTTAACCTTATCTTCGGCTTCAATGACAAGGTCTGATCCGAAGATTTTGCGTTCACCGGTCTCAGACCAACTCAAAGGAGTTCGACATCTTCGACCGTATAACGCTTCAAAGGGAGCCATTTGAAGACTAGCTTGATAACTGTTGTTGTAAGAGAATTCAGCCAGAGCAAGGCACTTGTCCCAGCTTGTACCATAGTGAATAATACAAGCTCGGAGCATGTCTTCAAGGATTTGGTTAACTCGCTTAGTTTGTCCATCAGTTTGGGGATGATATGCAGAGCTTCGAATCAGTTTAGTTCCTAGAGCTGATTGCAATTGTTCCCAAAAACATGCAATAAATTGGGGCCCTCGATCAAAGATGATGGTCTTTGGAACACCATGCAACTGAACAATTTGATCCAGATAGACTTCAGCATACTTTTTAGTTGAGTAAGTGGTATGCACAAGAAGAAAATGAGCTGTTTTTGTGAGTCTATCAATGATTACCCATATGGAATCGTGCTTTTGGGACGTGTTGGGAAGACCGACAATGAAATCCATACTAATGTCTTCCCATTTCCATGACGGAATAGGTAGTGGTTGAAGTGTACCAGAGGTTTTTAAATGGCTAGCTTTACTCTCTGGCACGTATCACACTCCGATACATATTTGGCAATTTCTCTTTTCATTCTGGTCCACCAAAAATGTTGTCGTAGATCTTGATACATCTTGGTGCTACCAGGATGAATAGAGAATTTAGATAAATGTGCTTCATCAAGGATTTGTTTACGTAGTTGATGATCTTTAGGTATCACAATTCGATCGTTAAACCACAGGACTCCTTGATGATCAGTGTGAAAACACTTATATTTAGCTTCTCCCTGAGATAGCTTTAACTTGATAATCTTGATACCCTCATCATGTAGTTGAGACATGATGATTTTATTTCGAAGAGTAGACTCGATCGATAAAAGATTCAGACTACCTTGAGGAATGATTTCTAGATTGAGCTTCCTCATCTGATTGCAGAGAGTGTCACTGAAGGTTGCTACGGATAAACAATGACAATGTGCTTTGCGGCTAAGTGCATCCGCAACCACATTGGCTTTACCTGGATGGTAGTGTACCTCAAGGTCATAGTCTTTGATTAATTCCAACCAACGCCTTTGCCTCATATTTAGGTCAGCTTGAGTGAAAATATACTTGAGGCTCTTATGGTCAGTGTAGATATTACACTTAGCACCCATAAGATGATGTCTCCAGATTTTGAGAGCATGGATAACTGATGCCAATTCAAGATCATGTGTTGGATAGTTTTACTCATGAGTCCGAAGTGCTCTGGATGCATAGGCAATGACCCGATTGTTTTGCATAAGAACACAACCAAGGCCAGTCCCAGAAGCATAGCAATAGACATCAAAAGGTTGAGTGCTTTCTAGCTGAGCTAGCACTGGAGCAGTTGTTAGAAGTTTTCTCAAGGTATGGAATCCTTTATCACACTTGTCGTCCCAGCAGAATTTAACTTCCTTTTTTAATAGCTCAGTCATAGGTTTAGCTATCTTGGAGAAGTCTGGAATGAATCGGCGATAGTATCCCGCCAATCCAAGGAAACTTCAAATTTGATGGACTGAAGTTGGAGGTTTCCAGTCCATAACCTCCTGGACTTTGGTTGGATCAACCGATATGCCTTCACTGGAAATAGTATGTCCTAAAAATTTCACACTATCCAGCAAGAATTCACATTTTGAGAATTTGGCATAAAGGCAATGATCACGTAGTCGTTGAAGAATGATACGTAAATGATTAGCATGGTCCTCTTTAGTTTTGGAGTATATCAGAATGTCATTAATGAAGACCACGATAAATTTGTCGAGTTCCGGCATAAAGACTGAATTCATGAGCTACATGAAATATGCTGGTGCATTAGTAAGTCCAAAAGACATAACCAGATATTCATATAATCCATATCTGGTTGAGAAAGCCGTTTTTGGAATGTCACAAGGCTTGATTTTAATCTAATGATAACCAGAGCGTAAGTCAATCTTGGAAAAGACTTTAGCTCCAGCTAATTGATGGAATAAGATATCAATGTGGGGAAAAGGATACTTGTTCTAGATAGTTACCGCATTGAGTGGGCGATAATCAACACATAACCTTAAGCTATTGTCCTTCTTTTTGACAAAGAGAGCAGGACAGCCCCAAGGTGAGGCACTTGGGTGTATAAAACCCTTATCAAGAAGATCTTGGAGTTGGATTTTCAGTTCCGCTAACTCATTTGGAGGCATACGATACGGCCTCTTTGAAATAGGAGCGGTGCCTGGTTGAAGTTCAATAATGAATTCAATGTCTCTGTCTGGTGGCATTCTAGGCAAGTCATCTGGAAAGACATCGGGGTATTCACAGACTACAGGAATATCTTTGACTTTGATATTTGTGATAGTATAAGTACAAGGGTGCAGATATTCTTGCTGAGGCAGATAAAGGGTGGTGACCCCATAATATGGTGAATCAATTTCGACAACTCAGGAAGATATGTCTAGCCGTACTTGATGTTTAGTCATCCAGTTTGTCCCAAGTATAACATCAATACCCTCCAAACTTAGTAAAACCAAATCAGTTTTGATTTCTTTACTACCTAACCGAATTGGCACACTTCTAATCATTTGGTTGGAAGTAATATTTCCTCCAGGGGTAGAGATCATATAGGACCCTTGGGCAGGACAAGGATCAAGTCCTATCCGGGTACCACAGTTGTTACTAATAAAACTATGTGTTGCTCCTGAATCAAATAATGTAACAACTGGTTTGTGGTGAATAGAGAATGTACCCGACATGACGGGAGCTCCATCTAGAAGTTCTGCCAAAGTGGTGAAGTTAATCTGCCCTTGCCGGATTTGCATCATCGGTTTCTTGCCCTTGTTCTGGTTACTCTGAGTGGAACTCTGCCCTTGATTAGGTTTCTGTGCTGCGGACAATCTCTGATGAAATGATCCGCACTTCCGCAGTTGAAACAACGATAATTGCTGCTTCTCTGTTGGACTTGTTGAACATTTAGCCGTGGGCCAGATTGTTGTAGTTGTTGCGAAGGGACGGGAGGTCTATACCTTCCTTGTGGTTGGGGTGGCCTGAAAACTAGTCTACCAGTTGGGGCATTCCGCTGCGGTGCTCTGAGTGGTGTGTTGGGAACAATCCGATACCTCGGTGATTGAGCACTCGTGGGTCCAGTAGGGGTCTTCCTTCTCTTCTTAGCATGATGTGCTACGATGCAATCTTCTTGGGTTAAGGCCATGTTAACCAGCTTGCTGAAATTATTAGCCCTTACAAGATTCAGGCGTTCCTTGAGCTTGGTATTAAGGCCCCGATGAAAACGATCTTGTTTCTTGGCGTCATTATCTGCATGATATCCCGCATACTGGCACAGATGATTAAAAGTCTACGCATACTGCAGGACTGTACTGGTGCCTTGAGTAAGTGCCAAGAATTCATTCAACTTTCGCTCCAGCAATCCTTCAGGAATATAATGTGCCCTGAAGGCTGCCCGAAACTCATCCCAAGTGATAACATGCCCTGCAGGCTGCATGGCACAGAAATTATCCCACCATATCCGAGCAGCACCTCGAAGTTGCTGGGCGGCAAAGGAAGCTTTACTTGAGTCCGCACAAGGTATTGTCAATAGAGCGAACTTCGATTCGATGATATGAAGCCAAGCATCGGCGTCCAAGGGTTCTTCAGCCTTACTGAAAAATGGAGGCTGGGTACCGATGAAATCCTGATAGCTGGCCACTGGAGGATTGAGGTCGTCTCGACCTCCCCGGAACTGTTGACGTTGTTGGTTCTGATGTGCTTGTACCAGCAAGTTGAGAAGTTCAGTTTGCCGAGCCATAACCTCGGCGAGGTTGGGAGGTGGTGGTGGCAGTTGTTGAGAACCGCTAGCCTGATCTGCCCGGAAACCTTCCGGGGTTCCGCGCGTGGCTCCAACCATCTGAAACAAAGGAGATGTCCATTATTAACCATATAGCCTTACTCCCATTTTCAGAAAATATACTACTTAGATAAACAATGCATACATTCCATTCAATCATCTTATTTCAGAACTTAAGGATAGTGAATAAGATGATAAAAGAGAAAGCTTATATTACAACACCGATTCTGATTGTTCTCCATATCACACATCCGAAAGATCCCTACACAGGCCATCTTGGTTACAACAAATGGCACGAGATCTAGATAAGTTACTCACTACCTAAGTTATTACACTTCCCATAAGTTACATCTAGAAAGTCGACGATTTGCTAAACTAAAAATCGTCGAAGTTGCCTACAGAAGATTGACTGCCAGAAGAAGAGTGATAAGGACTAAGAACAGGATCCCCGTGCTCGGAGTCAAGCTCTGAAATACCCTCAATCTCTTTCGGATCTTCTTCTTCTTCTTCTTCAGGCATTACGGGTGCAGCGGGAAGTATCAGTTGCTGCTGCAGTTCCTCAAGGTGCGCCTGGGCATCGTCAGCTTCAAGTATCAGATCGTGGATTTGTGCCTATAGGAATTCAATAACAGTGTCGCGCTGAGGGATTATATGATCACTCTCATTGATCTGATCTTCTCGATGAAGGATAGTCTCATCCCGTGCTGCGATGATTTCATCCTTCTGAATCACCAGAGCTTGTAATTCTACTATTCGAGTAACTTGACGGTCAGCATTCCGGTAGTGACTTTGAGCCACACTAGTTAACTGACCCATGCTATGAAGTAGCAAAATCTAGTAATGATGCTGCACATCCATGAACCTAGTAATGCTACGGACCGTTTCTTCAGCCAGATCTCCTAACATATGACCAAGATGCTCTGTCCGAAAATTCCATTCCAAATTACCAGAGTCTATGGCAGGAAATAAACCAATAGGATATGTGGCAACCTCTGTTGGATGCTGGGTGCAGAAAAGTTTGATAGCCTCCAAGGCAGCAGTCTCAATGGTATCAACCAGACGATATCCAACCACCTCCACTTCTATGGGATGCCATTGTGAGCGGAAAGGATGTTGCGGAATTGTCATCTTAACCCGGCATCGAGAAACTCCTTCTTCGCGATATTCCACCCCATCGTACTGAGGAGGCTCCATGTAATGAAACAAGCTTAAAGATTCCCACAGGAGACGAGGAAAACCTTCCCAATGTAGGGCATTAGTGTGGAAGTGCCCCTCATGATCCCAAAAGGCATTGGAAGGAGCAGCCATCTGCGACAAGAATGCAAATGGTAAGATACGTTTACCCTGCTGAGAACTCACAAGGTAAATGGATCAAGATAACTGATTCTGATAACAGCAAAGGCTGGAAATCAGATGGATACTTAAGAGACCCAACTAAAGATTTCTATTTACCCAAACTAAGCAAAACCAACATGTTACCTATTCTTTGGAAAAAGAACAACATGGTTAAACACTTGCTTTGTTGATTACATATTATGCATGCACGCACTATTCGACCTCACAACCAAAAACAACTGCCGAATAGCTTCGGACTTACGTAATTAATTCCGGCGGCATAATTCATACATCTCTCACTATTAACTAGTCGATAAACCCTATCCATCCTAGTTTCGTATTCGTGGTTAGTGTACCTGCAGAAAACCACAATACATATATCCAATGAACCTTTCATGCCAGCATGTCATGAAAGCGTCCCCATTCATTACTGCTCACTATAGAAACAGTATCTGTACCATTACCGCCGTACAGACAACGTTAACATACGTTATCGAAACAACGTATTCACGAGGGTACCGCAAATGCAGGGGTATGAACAGTGATAGGCATACCCTGCGCCGAACCATCTACTCCCAATGTAGTCAACCAAAGTTGGTACATTGGCAGCATCTCAAGTAAGCCACTGCTTGAGAAACAGCGTTCGGTTCGCATCACCGACAGGAAGGCCAAGCTCCCTCAGTTGGCTGAGGATCCTTACCTTCTTACCTCACGATCAAAGGTGTCGTTACAGAAAGTAAAGTTGGGTTATGCATGAATTTAAGTTTTGACAGAAAAGTAATGCTGGGAGTTAGAGTTATATATAGATATAGTATAGCCACCTCTACTTTCCCTTTAAACATCATCCTAGGGCTTTACGTACTAAACACAGCCTTAACGAATCCAACGTACCTTTTGCAAAATACTTTGTTGGTAAAATTTTATACTGAAAGTATTTTTAAGGCACTTCACATCTCCAGTGTACACTTGTGAGCTCTGATACCAGCTGTGGCAGAACCAACCTGAATTATACCGGCTCAAGTACGCGAGTCCATTCCTAAGGGCTCCAACGTGCTTCAAACGGTATAATCCCTTGGTCTGTCGGGTAACGTCCCGATAAACCACCGAAAGCAGGATCAAACAAGGTACCTCGCATGAAGGCGAGTCTAGAGATACAAATGCCATTACACTTTACATCACAGGCAGGTATATTACATAAGTGCATAAAAGCAACAGTTGTTCTCAAGGAAGGGACATTATTACAAAACAGTTTAAGTTTTAAGTCAAAGCAGCGGAGTTTGAAAACATGGGCACTGTACATGTCGTTATTACGGATATCATGCTAGCCGTAAAATGATATCACTCGGCGGAATCTGTGTTGGCCGGGGACGGATCCCATTCCACGGACCAACCATCAGGCAGGGGGTAGGGCCACGGTGCAGGGAGAGCTGCCTCGTCAGGGGGATTACCTGAAGTAGATAGTCACAATGCAAGATTGAGTATGCTAATACTCAGCAAGACTTACCCATTCATGGTATACTTAGCCATGTACCTAGACTTATGTAGGCTTTTCAGGTTTTGGGTAGAGTTTTCAGCTGAAAAGCAACAAAGAGTAGATCCTTAATTTCAACTTTTAGCTTTCAGATTCTAGTTGATTATTCATTCTAGGTAAGCACCTATAACTACTCAAGCATGGTAAAATCTTTAACCAAACATCATCTTTGATAATCAGAACATTGCTCTTGTTACTCTATGTGGTAAAGGGATCAAGCAGTCTCAATCTCCGCGAGAAACGGACGATTCCTGAATCGAATTTCAAACCTTGCAAGGGTAAACCTAACACACACGCTTGGAACACCAAAGGGTCGTTCCGAAGCAACCGTTTGTCTTTCATTCCGACTCGTGGATCAGAGCCACCACAAGCGACTGTAGGACCATACGCACTTCCAAAGTGCAGGACGTACGCCTGTAGCGCGACTACATGTCCGTACTCCTGGTTGCCCAGCAACACGTATTCCTACACGTCGAACCAAGTAACCAAAAGAACCAAATACATGTGGTGGGGGGTATGTCCACTCCTCGGGCCGATTGGTTACTAGGCTTACCGCTTACCATATTTCGCGGCATGTGGCTAGTACTTTCAAACGCTTAACCACCGCTACCACACACTGCGGCCTTATCCAGTTCAATAACACAGACGGGGTATCATCTTAAACATGATACTCCACATAATTCCCGACCATCGTCTTTATAGTGATTGCGGAATGTAAACATTACAATCCCTATATCGCGCGAGTGACAGGAAATCACCCGACTTCTACCGGTCCTATAAGCATAGCAGCTATTCGGACTCAAGTTCTAGTGTTCAGTACATCGGTTCCTGGAATTATGCAACTAGGGTTCCAAGCAATTTCTAAGAACTTAATGCATAGAAATGTATAAATAGACATAGATGGCAGCGTAAATAAAATAGTGGGTTATGCCCGGGGCTTGCCTTCTTGCGTAGTGTTGGGGGCAGTAGGGTCAAAGTTTTCCGAAGTTTGGTTTGGAACTTCAGTTAGACCTTCGATGGCGTTCCCGGGGTCTTCAGCTGGTTCTACTCGTTGTTCCAGAACCACTTCGTAATCACCGTCGGCGAGAGTAGTCGAATCTACATGATTTGCAAAACTATAAGTTGAAGAATGCATATTCTTTTATGTTATTTCACAATAAAGTTGCAATCCAAGAAAAGTAGAAATTACTTATTCAATACATCTTTTAGTTCTGCACTGGGCAGTCATTTGTTGAGTATTAACTATTTTACCTAGATACACTAAACAGCAGGGTTAACTATACTAAGCATCTAACTAGTGGCATAAGGTAACAGGTTGGGGTGGGTTTCCAATAACTATATTAAAAAGCTTTATTCATTTGCTATACCAAGTATTTATATGAACCCTATGTTAATATTAAATTATGGACTTATTAAAATATGTCCAATCTATTTTTGTTGTTTGACATCTAACCTAGGTTGGGAATTTAATGACAGGTTATATTAATTAAAAACAGAACCCTAGAACATTTTCATAACTTTTAAGCATTTAAATCCATAGATATTAATTCTATAAGGTTGACTATGCATTATTCATAATTAAATTCATATATTAAGAAAGTACTACTCAAATAATAGAATAATTATTTTTCTTAAATTTTACATGTCAAAAGAAAATTAACACAACTAGTTTCATATTTTTATCATTTTTCTATCAATTACTATGCATTCTTTAAGCCTACAACCAATTAAACTTAACATTTAAATTAGAGCAGAAAATATTCAGAAATTGAAGTTCATCCTTTACGTAAAGCTGTAGATCTTAAAAAGAGGATTCTGACAAATTTTAGTTTGTAATTTTGTGATTTTTTTCTTGAATTGATACAGAATTTCAAAGTTTGCATCAAAATAACACAAAGGGGTCCTTTTAGCACTAGTCATATGAGTCTAGGATTGTGCAGATAACCCCCTGGGTTTCTGATTCTTCTAACCCGAGATCCCTGGGCTAGAGATAGAGGCAGAGCAAGGAGAGGACGGCCATGTTCCGGCGAAGATGATCACCGGCGGCGAGGTCCAAGGGGAGAGGAGGTTTCAGGAGCTCACGATGGTTCTGTTGCACCCCGTGTCGAGGGCTGTGATGGTCGGAAGAGTGGATCTCGACGAGAACCCGAGGTGGCGGCAGAGAGGTCACTGTCGACGGCGAGACTCCGGTGGTCAATGTCGGCAGGGGACCTGCGCACAAGCTTCAGTGAGTCGTGGGGAAGGTGTAGATGCAGTCAATCGGGAGCCTACGTGTCGGATGAGGGGCAACTGTGATAGTTCATGTGTTTGTAAACTAGGCATATAATTTGTTAGTGTGAAGTATGTGTTTGTTTGTATAAAGCTCGAGTGTGTTATGTGAAACTTTTGAAAACTTAAAAGTGCAAATAAAAAGGGTAACTTTTGTAAATACAGAAAAAACCTAGGGTTGTTTTTGCAAAATATGTTTGGATGGGAGGTAATTTCGAAATAAGTGAAGGGTGGTTTGCAAACGTGTTTTTCTTATTTTAACCCCTGTAAAAAAGTTATGTATTTATCCGAAAGTTGCATTTGAAATATGTGCGTTGAAGTGTGTAAAAATTTTAGGTAAAGTGGTAAATAAGGGTATTTATGTGATTTTATAAAAGTACAAGTCCTTTTATGCAAATGTTTGATTTACAAAAGTAACTTTCAAAATTTACTTAGGGCTAAAGTGTAAAAAGTGCAAGTCATCATGACATGTCTATCCAATCATTATGACGAGTCTATCCCGTCATCATGACGTGTCATAAATGCTTGCATTTAGGTCCTGAATTTTATAAAGTTACACTCTTTAGGACAAAAGCAATTCAAATCCGACCTTTGTTCAAAAATTCACGTGTAAAAATATAAATTTTGAGCTCTTGAACTTGAGCCCTAAAGCAATGTTGTAGAATTTGAAAAACTCTCCAACTTTCATCTTGGGCATTTCTTCATTTGAGTTTTAAATCAACGGGAAATTTTGTTTTACAAATAGGCCCCTGCAGTTCTCTGATTTTGCGTATACGCCCTTGGAGAATCCCACTTGTCCTTCCCCTCTGCTCTCCCTTATCCTGGCGCCTTTCTTTTATCACCGGTCGCTTCCCTTTCTCTCCCTGCTTCTTTCTGTTTCTCTCTCTTTCTCCTCCTCCACCGGCTCGGGCAGCCACGGCAGTGGGCACACGGCGAACAGCGGCGGCGCGTGGGCGGCCCCAGGCGGGGCGCTGCGCGGCCGGTGGCGCGGCTCGGCGCAGGCGCGCGCGACCGCGCGCGCGGCTCGGGCGGCCGGCCGCGGGAGGAGCGGCGGCTCGCGGCGCGCAAGACGCGCGGCTGGCGAGCAGCCCCTAGCGGCGTCCAGCGGCCCAGGCGAGCTGGCGGGCCCAGGACGGAGCGGCGCGCCGTGCGGGCAGGCTCGCGCGGGAGCATGGCGCGCAGGCGGGAGCGGAGAGCGCGGAGCGAGGAGTGCCCAGGCGGAGGCGCGAGCGGCGTGGGCTGGCGGGCCCAGGCGGGGCGCGCGGGTGCGTGGGCGGAGCGCGCGGTGGAGGCACGGCTGACGGTGCGTGCGCGAACGGCTCGACCGGAGCAGGAGCAGCTCGGGTGGCACGCGAACGCTAGGCGATGGGGCGAGCGGAGGCGCGCGTGAGCCGAGCACAGGAGCGGGAGCTGGGGCGCAGCGCGGCGGAAGCAGCGCAGCGGCTGGGAGTGGCACGGGCAGGAGTGAAGGCTGGTGATGCGGGCGCACAGGTGGAGCAGCACGCGGCGAGCAGGCACCCGAACGCGCGAGCGCTCGGGATCCAGGCGGCACCAGAGCGCGGCGCTAGTGACGTTGGCACAGGCGCTGGACCAGAGTGCGCGCAAGCGCGTGTGTGGGTACGGCGCGGCCCGGCGTGCAAGACTGAACGTGCAGGTGGAGCTTTGGCGCGGTGGTTTGGCGTGGGCTAGCACGAGGATAGCAAGGCCCCGCGCGTGAGTACCTGGTGATGGTCTGGCACGGGCGGCCGCAGCAAGACGTGACACGGACCAAGAACGCACGCGATTCGGGCGTGCGCGGAAGCAACGTGGCAAGACCGGAGTAAGCGCAGATCTGGCAACAGGAGAAGGAGGAGGAGCTATGCAGAGCAACGGCATGCAGAGCGAGTGTGTACAGAGCAACGACGTGCAGAGCGGCGGCACGCAACGCATGGCGGTTTCTCCGCTGGGCGAGCTCAGGCCGCGACCGAGTTGGTGTGCAGGGAGGTCGCACACGATGCGGGAGGAGCTGCAGTGTGAGACGGCAAGCGAAGGCGGCGGTCGGGCATGACGAGCACGGAGGAGCCTCGGTGCAGCCAGGCGCGTGCGTATGCAAGGCAACCGACCACGCGCATGCAGGCTGGGGGCCGTTGATGCGGGAGCAGAGCAGAAGCGGCGCACCGGAGATGCAATTTAGCGCGGCGGTCCTGCAAGAGGCTACGCGGATGTGCTAGCCATAATTCAGTGGCACACGTGCGTGAGCAGAGGAAGTTCAACCCGTGAGCAGGAGGACCCTGAGGTTCGCGGAAAAGTCGGTATAACGAACCCGTTCGGCTCCATCGTCTCGTCCCATGATCCACGACATCCAACAATTCTTACCCTCGTGGATCACTCAACCGCCATCACCAC
This sequence comes from Panicum hallii, assembly GCF_002211085.1. Taxonomy (NCBI): domain Eukaryota; kingdom Viridiplantae; phylum Streptophyta; class Magnoliopsida; order Poales; family Poaceae; genus Panicum; species Panicum hallii. Next base: position 45,567,405 of record NC_038046.1, on the reverse strand, counting down.
GAGTCACCACGAAGACTACTCTTTCGGTCATCTTCCACCCACTACAACCATTCCCGGCAAACTCCTTCGTCATCCACGGAGTCTCGTCATCGTCGAGCTTTTCTCTTCGCCGATCCTGTCGCCACGGGACTTCACTTTCTGCGTGTTCTCCTTCATAACCAACGCTACCCTAAGGTTTGCCCTGATTCACTGAATCTTCTTAAGCCGGCGATTACTTTGCCGGAATATCGTCATTATCTTCCTGTTATCTGTTTTCTCAGACCAGGGACTTAATTGCTTTGATTTAGAAAGTTCTAGGGTGTTTTCTGTAAGATTTCCAGAACTTTCTTTATTTCAAATCAATGAACTTCTACATTTTATAGATTTTCATAAGGAGTTCATATAAATACAAAAATCAGTTTTGTTTGAAACCCTAGGTTGAAATCTACAAGTTTTATGTTATGATCTTGAGTGAAAGTCTTTGAATTGTGATCCAGGTTGAATACTAGGAAATGAATGCTTTATTTGTACCTTGAGTTGTATGCAGGTGTTGTAGCTAAAGGGTTAATCATAGGATATATGTCTTAGGCAGAAAGGTGCGATATCTAGTTAATCCTTTCCCACGAAATGCTCATATCCTTGCCGTCAAGACGTTATCCTTATCTTGATTGCCATTTCCCTTAAGATTCTCTTCGTATAAAGATCTTTGTTAGTTCATGTGCATCTGTTGCTTAGCTTATACATCTCTGCAGCTGCGTTTCAACATCAGCTTTTGGTTCAGCCGCTAAGCATCCGTTTCCTTGAGTCTATGATGTTCCTGTGTAACAGCTGTCAGTCGATGCTTCTACCATCGGCTGGTTAGCTGATACGGTTGTTACCTTTCTAGTATCGGCTACTGCCGATACAGTTCTTTTGTTCTGTCCTACATCGGCTGCATATAGTCGATATATCAAAGGTGTATACACAATCTTAGGGTTCTTGCCATCGGCCGATCCAAGCCAATTTTACTTGCTCTCCATATCGGTCAAGTAGAGCCGATCAATCTTTAGTTTTCCCATCTTTATCCACATACTTCTATCAGCCGATTTATCGGCTGAGAGATCGGCTATATATCTATCGGTCATATACCCTCAACCTCACTCCAATCGGCTGTACGTCATTCAATGGTTGTGCTGACGTAGTCGAGCCGATAGAACTACACCTAGTTACCTAGGATAACACTTAAGCACATCTCAGTTAAGACATAGTTGCTTTAGGGATCACCCCTCTGCTAAAGTAATCGATGCTTTCATCGATCATCTAGGAACCCGATGCACCTTTCAATCGAATAAACCTCTGTGGTTTCCAATCGGCTCTGTTGTAATCTTCAACGAGCAGCCGATTCTAATTAGTTGTTCCCCTAAAGCTCTGTCTAAGTTTAGTTTTAGATCTTTTTGGTTGTTAGGTGAGTAGTATGTTAAATGAGTGTTGGATTGCAACTTTATTGTGAAGTAAGATAGTTTTATGTGCACACTTTGAATGTAATGTTGCATTGCATGTAGATACGACTACTTCTGCAAACGATACCTACAAGATCTCCCCGGAGTCTGCAGAGGATGTTTCTGAAGACCAAGTCAACGTCATCAAGGGATTATCTGAAGCCCCGAACCAAAGTTCGGAAGATAACAATACTAACATCCCTGACTTCAGTCCCACCAGTAAAGGCAAGCCCCGATGCATATCCCAATATTTCAAGTTATTACCATTTCACTTATATACTATATATCTTGCATTACGTCTAGGAGTTGAAATGAAACCCTAGTTGCATAAGATCTTAGGAATCCAATGTATTGCCCTCGAGTCCTTATCGCTTAGATGCTCTGCTAAATAGGACCGGTAAAAGTCGGGTGATTTCCTGTCACTCGCGCGATATAGGACTTGCATGTTTACAATTCTGCAACCATTATAAGGATGATGGACAGGGTTATGTACTGTATCATGACCTGAGGATTACCCTGTCTGTTTTGATAAAAGTTTTAAGGTCGAAATGTGTGGTAGTGGTGGCTAAGCGTTTGAAAGTACTAGCCACATGCCGCGAAATATGGTAAGCGGTAAGCCTAGTAACCAATCGGCCCGGCAAGTGGACATACCTTCCACCACTCGATTAATTTGGTTCTTCTCACGCACCGACCTGTGGGAGTACGTTCTGCATGGCAGACAGGAATACGGGTTTTGTAGTCGCGCTACAGACGTATGTCCTGCACATATAGGGTGTGCGTACGGTCCTGCAAGTCGCTTGTGGTGGCCTGTTCCACGACCCGGAATGAAAGGTAAACGGTTGCTTCGGAACAATCTTTGGATGTTCCAAGCATGTGTGTTAGGTTTACCTTGCAAGGTTAAATTCGATTCGGATCGTCCGCCTCTCACGAGGATTGAGACTGCTTATTCCTTCTGCCACATCGAGTAAAAAGTGTAATGGTTGATGAATTAATCTTGATGGATGATAATCTATATCTTGCTTGCTTAGTATAGGTGCTTACCTAGAATGGTTAGACAAGCTAGAATTTGAAGCTAAAATTTGAAAATAGATATACACTTAGTTGCTTTTCAGCTAAAACTAACCTAGAACCCTTACAATGCCTTCATGAGTCTAGTTACGGGCTAAGGTATACCCAAACCCGGGTAAGCCTTACTGAGTATTAGTATACTCAGCCTTGCTAGTTTTATGTTTTTCAGGTAAAGCCTTTGAAGATCCTACTCTTCCCCTATCTTGGCCCTGTGCTCTTCCAGATGGTTGGTCCGTGGAATGGGATCTGACCCCGGCCAACCCTGATGATACCGAGTGATGTCGTGCCCGGGCTTAGCATGACATCCATCTTGACGACGTGTCGTAAGTCATCGCGTATGTTTTCCGCTGCTAAAAACCATAACTCTAACAGTTTGTAATAACTTTTCTAAATTTGGAACTTTGCACTATTGTTGGAAACTCTTGTAAAGTAATTTCCTTGTGATGTAAAATGTGATGGTGACTGTATCTCTGGACTCACCTTCGTGTGAGGTAACCTTATTTGATCCTGTGTATCGGTGGTTTATCGGGACGTTACCCGACAGGCCAAGGGATTATACCATTTGAAGCACGTTAGAGCCCTCAGGAATGCACTCACGTACTTGAGCCGGTATAATTCAGGTTGGTTCTGCCACAGCAACCGGCGAAGACAGTGGTGGCGGCGGCGGGGTTGGATGCCGGCGAGCGTCGGGAGGAAGATGTAGGGCACTAGAGACTCCACTAAGTGGTCGTAGAGCTCCGGGGTGATGATGTGGTGCTGGCTAGGGAGTCGTGGGGGTGTGGGAATGCTCGGATCGTGCTGCCCACGGTGAGGCCGAAGGCGGCGATGGCGGCGCTTGTCGGAGACGAAGCTCCGGCCGCAATTGGAGGGCAACAGGGGGTCGACGAGCACGAGTGAGTAACGGGAAAGCCTGCACGAGTGTTGATTGGGGCGGAGGATGCCTGGTGGTGGCTGCCCACGGGGATGCCGTGCGTTGCCGGAGCAGGAGAAGAAAGGCGGCGGTCAAATGTGGTTCGGGGCTCGAGAATTGACAAAGGCTCTGGAGGAATAGGACGTAGAGGATAAGGTGGTGCTGTTGCGCGCGAGAGACAGAGAGTTAAGGCTCCACGGTGGGCTCTCCACGGCGACGAGGAGGTGGCGCGACGGCGGCGGTAGAGCGGCGGCCAGAGGCGCAGCACTGCTGGTGGCAGGCGAGCAGAGCAGGGGAGGCACGTGCGCGAGGAAGAAGAAGAGAGGGGAGGAGGTCCGGGAGACTTATTTGAAATTTTCAGAAAGTTCAAGGACCTCTCAGTAAACTAAGATTTCTCACTGATATAAAGGTCAAATGAGGAAGTGCCCAAAATGAAAGTTGTAAAGTTTTTCAAACTCTACAACATTGCTTTAGGGCTCAAGTTTAGAATCTCAAAGTTTACAGCTTTTTATGTTAAATCTTTGAGTAAAGGTGGAATTTGAATTACTTTTGTCTTTATCCAATTAAATTTGATCAAATTTTGGGTATGATTACAATTTGTCATGGAATGTCATGATGACTTGTATTCTTACATATTAGTCCTTAAATAAACCTGAATATTACTATTACACTTCAACTATTTTGCATATAGGCCCTTCAATTTTTATCTTAATCACACATAGGTCCCTAGTTTCATACAAAGGCCTATTTTTCTTAGGTTTTAACTTACCTTTTACACTTTTCTTCTCTATGGTCATTTAGATTTGACACTTAATTTTATATTTTTCCTAGGTTTTAATGTTATCTCCTATTTTACCCAATTACACTCAAGGATCTGTATGTTTCAAAATTACAATTATACCCCTAGTTCTCTGTACTACTCTCATACACCATAACAAGCATGCATATATTATGTTAAAACTTAGTGTCTATGTTTCTAATTACCTGAATGTTACAACACCACTTGTATTCCAAATTCTCGAAATGTGAATTTTGGCTAGATACAGTTAAATTTTTGGGTCACACCATCTCCAGTGACGGCATATCTGTTGATCCGAGTAAAGTCCAGGAAGTGACGGATTGGAAGCCCCCTACTTCAGTCCATCAAATCTGTAGTTTTCTTGGTCTTGATGGCTAAAATGATCATCTCTGATCGTCGAGCACAGTTTGTTGCTCGTTTCTGGGAGCAACTTCAACAAGCTCTTGGAACCAAGTTAATTCGAAGCTCCGCATATCATCCGCAAACAGATAGGCAAACAGAAAGGATAAACCAAATCCTAGAAGATATGCTTCGAGCCTGTGTGATCCAGTACGACAAGCATTGGGACAAATGCTTAGCTCTAGTAGAATTCTCCTATAATAACAATTATCAGTCAAGTATCACCTTTTGAAGCATCATATGGTCGCCAATGCAGAACTCCTTTAAATTGGTCTCAGACTGGTGAACGCAAAATATTTGGGCCTGATCTCATCAACGAGGCAGAAGAAAAGGTAAAGATCATTCGGAACAATCTAAAAGCAGCTCAATCGAGACAAAAGAACTACGCAGAGAAAAGGAGGAAACCAGTACAGTTTGAAGTAGGTGATTTAGTATACCTACGAGTATCTCCTACTCGAGGTGTTCAATGATTTGGTATCAAAAGCAAGCTCGCTCCTCGCTACGTTGGTCCTTCTGAAATCCTTGAAATGTGTGGACCCATAGCCTATCGACTTCAACTTCCTCCTCAGCTAGCAGCTATTCATAATGTCTTCCATGTATCTCAGCTCAAGAAGTGTATCCGTGTTCCTACCAAAATCATTGATACACAAAGCATCAACATCGAACCCGATCTTTCCTATAAGGAGCATCCAATTAGAATCTTAGATACCAAGGAAAGAAGTACCAGAAGAGCAACAGTTAAGATGTTTAAGATCCAGTGGAATCATCATACAGAAGAAGAAGCTACCTGGGAAACCAAAGACTATCTTCAGAAGAATTTCCCAGACTTCCTCAAGAATTCTTAGGTATCTATCATCTTATTATATCATTCTTGTAATCTCGGGATGAGATTCCTTTTAGGGGGGAAGGTTGTGACAACCTAGGTGTTAATTATAGTAAGCCAATAGGAAAAATGTTGTGTATGGTTTGGATTGTGTGAAATTTGAGTAAAGTTATGAAAATAAGGGTATTTATGTAGTTTCACAAAAATACAAGTCCTTTTATGCAAGTAGTTGAATTACAAAGATAACTTTCAAAGTTACTAAGGGCTAAAATGTAAAAATGCAAGTCATCATGGCCTGCCATAAATATTTGCAGTTAACTCCAAAACTACATAAAATTCACCTTACTAAGGACAAAAATTTATTAAGTTTGATTTAAGTCCAAAGTTGTAAAATAAAGCTATGTACTTTAGGTTTTTGAACTTGAGCCCTAAAGCAAAGTTGTAGGATTTAAAAAACTCTACAACTTCTATTTTGATCGTTTCCTTATTAAAGCTTTGGATCAGTGGAAAAATTCAGTTTATAGTGAGGTCCCTAAGATTTTTGCAAATTCCAAGGAAGTCCTTCGGACCCCCTTCCCTCTTCTTCTTCCTCTGGCACTCTGCTCTACTCCTCTGGCTCCTCTGCCACCAATCGTCAGCGCTGCTCACCGCCGCTCCAGTTCCTCTCCGGCGCCACCTCCTGCTGCCCTCACCTCCACACGTCGCTCTCCGCTTCCCCGGCCCTGCTTCCCTCCCCCGCTGGCCTTTCCCGCGCGCGCCACGCCAACCCGAGCGCCACCCGGCCGCCACCTCATCGCAGCCGTGTCTCGTGCTCGTGCCTGTTCTTTTTCCTTCCCTCTGCTGCCCAGTAGCATCAGTAGACCGCACTCAATCCATTTCCCTCTCCTTTCCTTGCCGCGCGCACCTGGAGCCCCGAGCACCACCGCCGCACCCTTCCTCCACTCCGGCGACTCTCTGTTCACCGTGGGCCGCCGCCGTCCGCCTTCCATTGCCCACTATGACCCCCTGGAGAGCTTCCCCTCACCTCATTGACGCTTCCAGGCCACTTCTCGTGGCCGGACTTCCACCGGAATCACCTCGCCGTCGTTCCCCTCATCGTCGGTAAGCTCCTGCCGCCGTCGAACCCCTACCTCCGCCCCTTCTCCGTCCAATCCGACCACCCCAAAAGCTTTCCCTCCTCCTGCTGTAGCTATTAGACTAGAGCTTGGCCGCCCTCCTCGCCGGGAAGCCCCTCACCGATGATCTCCTCCTCGCCGCCTTGGGAACCCCGCCTCCGATCACCCCCTCTTCCTCCCAAGCCCACCCCTGGACGCGCCTTGAGCTCCTGATGCTCGTGGGCCAGCCCTTGTCCACCCCCAACGCCGACCCTCACCGGAATTTGACCGGCAACATCCCTGCTCTTCTTCCCCGACGAGCCAAGGGCTTATTTGAAAGGATTTGAAAAGTTTTAAGGGCCTCCCTGCAAGATTCCAGAACCCCCCCCCCCAATTCAAAAGCTGTGAACTTCAAAAATGTGTAGAAAACTGTAGAAAGTTCAGAAAAATGTCAAACTAGTTGAGTTTGAATCTTTGTATTAAATACTACAACTTTTGTATTATGATCATGAGATGGATATGTGTATTTTGTGCTATGTTTAAATTAGTAGATAATGGGTACTTTAATTAGATCTTTTGATCCATAATAGTGCTGAGGCTCAAATTTGAAATATGATGTGTGTGTGCTATAAGCAGAGCTGTGTAAAATTTGGAGACTCAGCACAGTCCTCTAGCTATGATATTTAGATATCTTTGCTTCCTATTGATAAAAGTTCCATCGGGCAGAGTGTAAGGCCATGGCATAGGCAGAGCAGAGTACTCAGGGGGATTACCTGAATAAAAAGTCATATTGCAAGACTGAGTAATCTAATACTCAGTAAGGCTTACCCGTTTTATGGTATACTTAGCCAGGTAACTAGACTTGTGAAGGCTTAAAGGGTGATGGGTAAAGTTTTTAGCTGAAAAGCAATAAAGAGTAGATCCTTAATTTCAAATTTTAGCCTTCAAGTTCTATGTGATTATCCATTCTAGATGAGCACCTATAGCTTATTCACGCATGGTTAAATCTTTAGCCAAACATCATCTTTGATAACCATAAAGTTGCTCTTGTTACTCTATGTGGCAAAGGGATCAAGCAGTCTCAATCTCAACGAGAAACGGATGATTCTTGAATCGAATTTCAGCCTTGCAAGGGTAAACCTAACTCACACGCTTGGAACATTCAGAGATTGTTCCAAAGCAACCGTTTGCCTTTCATTCCAACTCGTGGATCAGATCCACCACAAGCGACTGCAGGACCATACGCACATCCAATGTGTAGGACGTACGTCTGTAGTGCGACTACACGACCATACTCCTGGTTGCCCTGCAACACGTATTCCCACACGTCGAAGAGAGTAACCGGAAAAACCAAATACGAGTGGTGGGAGGTATGTCCACTCCTCGGGCTGATTGGTTTACTAGGCTTACCGCTTACCATATTTCGCGGCATGTGGCTAGTACTTTCAAACGCTTAACCACCGCTACCACACACTGCGACCTTAATCAATTTCATCAACACAGATGGGGTATCATCATGATACATCACATAAATCCCGTCCATCATCCTTATAGTGATTACAGGAATGTAAACATTGCAACTCCTATATCGCGCGAGTGACAGGAAATCACCCGACTTCTACTGGTCCTATTAGCGTAGCAGCTATTCGAACTCAAATTGCAGTATTCAATACATTGGTTCCTAGGAAAATGCAACTAGGGTTTCCCATAGAACTCCTAAGAACTTAATGCATAGATAGGTATAAATAAATATAGATTGCAGTGTAAATAAAGTAGTGGGTTATGTCCAGGGCTTGCCTTCGTGAGTGGGGTTGGGGGCAGGAGTGTCAAAGTTTTCCGAACTTTGGTTGGGAGCTTCAGTTAGATTTCTGACGACGTTCCCGGGGTCTTTAGAAATTTCCACTTCTGATTCCGGGATTAGCTCGTAATCTCCGTCGGCGAGAGTAGTTGAGTCTATATGATATGCAAAGATGTAGTTTAAGAGATGCATACACTTTCATTTTACTTCACAATAAAGTTGCAATCCAATGAAAACACAGTTCACTCATCACACGTACTATTTACTGTTTTACTGGGCAGTCATTTATCGGGTATAAACTAACCTAATTAGCTTCATTAGACAACATATTTTATTTTTACAAAATAAACTACCATAGCACTGGGGTTGAAATTTTTACTAATCACAGATTAATCTATGTCTAAGCCATTGTAAATTTATCAAGATTTTATTTTTATAGAAATTAGGCCACAAGGATAAATAACAATAGTACTAACACATTAAGTATTATTTATAACTGTATATACACACAAGATTTTGCTCTAGATTTTTGTGCATAGGTTATACTTCTCAAGAGCAACACTTCAAAATATTTTCATAATTTTTTAAGCATCTAGAACTGCAGATATTAAATACACAAGGTTAAGTAGGCATTATCCATGATTAAACTCATTCATTATAAAAATATTATACAACCAGTAGGTTAATTATTTTTCCTAAGTACTACATGTCAAAGAAAAACTAACTCAATTGGTTTTACATTTTTACCATTTTTCTATTATTTACTAAGCATTTTTATAGATCCCAACTACTTAAACTTAACATTTAAATTAGAGTAAAAACTACTTAGAAACTGAAAGTCAACCTATAAGGAAAGTTGTAGATCTTAGAATAAGGAATCGAACAAAGTTTAGTTTGCATTTTTATGATTTTTCCTTGAATTGCTAGGGAATTTCAAAGTCTGCAGCAAAAATAACAAAGGAGGTCCTTATAGGCACTATTCATCTGAGTCTCGGCTTTGCAGACAGCCCCCTGGGCTTTTGTATCTTTTAACCCGAGGCCCTTGGCGTGGTCAGAGAGGGAGGCGCATGGTTGACCGGCCAGTTCTGGCGATGGTGATCGCCGGTAGCGAGGGTGGAGGGGTGTGGGAGCATCACCAAGTCTGTGCGCACCTGTAGACGCTCGGGATTGGGTTGGGGGCGGCCTATCGCGGCGGCGCGACGAGAGCAGGCGGCCGGCGGTGGATGTGAACGGTGGAGGCGGCGCTCCGGTGCTCGTGAGCGGCGAGGAAGGGGTCGGGAAGCTTCAGGACGGTGTGGGGAAGCTCGAGGTAGGTTCAATTGGGGTCGAGGAGGGTCGGGAAGGGGTGCTCCACGGCGAGCAGGGGGCGGCGGCGGGCGGCGGTCACCGGCAGTGGTGCTCCGGCCGAAATTCGATGGCGTTTAGAGGCTGGTGAGCACGAGCAGGGGCTGGGGAAGCTTGCTAGCGGGTGGATGAGGGCAATGGGCGGTCGACGGCGGCTATCCACGGCGGCCAGGAGCTCATCGGAAGGGAGGAGTGGGGCGGTGGTGGTGATTGGGCTCGGGTGTGCACGGCAAGGGGAAAAAGAGGTGCAAATGAGTCCAGTGTTGTCTACTGGTACTGCTGGGCAGAAGAGGGAGGGAGAAGAAGTAGACGCGGGCGCAGAACACGGCAGCGATGATGTGGCGGTCGGCGGACGGCTCGGGTGGTCGTGGCGCGCGCGAAACAGGACAGCAGGGGAGCGCTAGGGCTGCGGCCGACGTCCAAGTGACGCGTGGGGAGGGTGGCAGCAGGAGGTGGAGCGGCAGTGGCCGGCACAGCGGCGGCGGGGAGGTGCTCTGCACTGTCGGCACTAAGGAGCAGGAGAGCAGAGGGGTGCCAGAGGAAGAAGAAAGGAGGGGGGGGGGGTCCGAAGGGTCTTTGTGGAAATATCAAAAATCTCAGGGACCCTACTATAAAGTAAGATTTAGTGCTAATCCAAAACCCTAATGAGGAAATCACCAAAATAAAAGTTGGAGAGTTTTTCAAACCCTACAATATTGATTTAGGGTTCAAGTTCAAAAACCTAAAGTACATAGCTTTAATTTTAAATTTTGAACAAAAATTGTATTTAAGTAAATTTTGTCCTTACTGAGGTAGATTTCAAGTAGTTTTGGATATCATTGCAAGTTTTCATGTAATGTCATGATGACTTGCATTCTTACAATTTGATCCTAAGTTAAATTTGAAAGTTACTTTTATACTTCAATAATTTTGCATAAAAGGACCCATACTTTTGTATTATTCACATCTATGTCCCTATTTTCACACAAACACCCAAATTTCATAGAATTTAACATATCTATTACAATTTCTTTCCTATTATGATACAAATTTGATACCTAGGGTGTCACAACCTTGCTATGCTTTGGATTTTATCCCTCTTTCTTACACATTTAACACTAAAGAGCCTATATTTTACAGAATTACAATAATACCCTTTTTCCTTTGTACTTCAATTTGACACACATACACAATAGCAAGCATACTCACTTCACACAAAAATCTAGTGTTTATAATTCTAATTACCTGAACATCACACTTCCCCTCCTCCTGCTGCAGCTATTAAACTAGAGCTTGGCCGCTCTCCTCACTGGGAAGCCCCTCGCCGACGAGCTCCTCCTCGCCGCCGTGGGAACCCCGCCTCCGATCACCCCCTCTTCCTCCCAAGCCCACCCCTGGACGCGCCTTGAGCTCCTGATGCTCGTGGGCCAGCCCTTCTCCACCCCCGATGCCGACCCTCGCCAGAATTTGACCGGCGACATCCCTGCTCTTCTTCCTCGACGAGCCAAGGGCTTATTTGAAAGGATTTGAAAAGTTCTAAGGGCCTCCCTGCAAGATTCCAGAACCCCCCAATTCAAAAGCTATGAACTTCAAAAATGTATAGAAAATTGTAGAAAACTCAGAAAAATGTCAAACTAGTTGGGTTTGAATTTTTGTAATAAATACTACAACTTTTGTATTATGATCATGAGATGGATATGTGTATTTTGTGATGTGTTTAAATTAGTAGGTAATGGGTACTTTAATTAGATCTTTTGATCCATAACAGTGCTGAGGCTCAAATTTGAAATATGATGTGTGTGTGCTATAATCAAAGCTGTGTAAAATTTGGAGACTCAGCACAGTCCTCTAGCTATGATATTTAGATAACTTTGCTTCCTGTTGATAAAAGTTCCATGATTTAATTGCAAATGCATTTCTTCATGTTTGTGGCTGAAAATTTTACCTTAGCCATGTTTCAACATGAATAATCCAAGATAAAAGTTTGAGAGCCAGAAACCTAATGTAGCTTCAGCAATGAATTTAAGTTTAGATTCAAAGAAAATTCATGAACAATAACTCTAGTTCATGAAAAATTATGAAAATATTTTTAGGTGTTGCTAGTGTGTCATGTCCATAATATTTCAACCCATGATCAGGTGTAGAACAACTAGAATAAATAGAACTTGATATGATAAAGCTATATTCCTAATTAATCAAAGTAGGTCCATAATTAAATAATAACCTAGGGTTATTAAAAATAATTAGCTAGTCAAATAAATAAAGTTATTAAATTTAATTAGTGTGATTATTTAAGATAACCAAACATGCTACCTAATGTAGTTAGTTTAAATGTTTCGGGTAAAGGACCGTGTTACTTAATGTAACTAGGTGGTTTAATTAATACCCGATAAATGACTGCCCAGTAAAGGGAAATTGTGTTTTTGCTAGTATGTAATGTTAATTTCGTTGGATTGCAACTTTATCGTGAAATAGAATAAAAGTCTATGCATTTTCTAAACTGCATCATTTACATCATATGTAGACTCGACGCTTCTCACCGACGGAGATTATCAGATTCTCCCGGAACCCGAAGTGGAAATCTCTGAAGACCCCGGAAATGTCGTCAGAGATTTAACTGAAGCCCCGAACCCGAGTTCGGAAGAATTTGTTAACGTCTCTGACCCCGGCCTCGCCAGTGAAAGCAAGCCCCGGACATAAACCCACTACTTTATTTACATTGCAATCTACATTTATATATATACTTGTGCATTAAGTTCTTAGGAATTGTCTGGAAACTCTAGTTGCATATTCCTAGGAACCGATGTACTGAATATTAGAACCTGAGTCCGACTAGTGCTATGCTAATAGGACCGGTAGAAGTCGAGTGATTTCCTGTCACTCGCGCGATGCAGGAAGTGGTTGTTTCCGATCCTGCAATCACTATAAGGATGACGGACGGGGTTATGTGTAGTATTATGGAATGAAATGATACCCCGTCTGTGTTGATGAATTTGGTTAAGGTCGCAGTGTGTGGTAGTGGTAGTTAAGCATTTGAAAGTAATAGCCACATGCCGTGGAATATGGTAAGCGGTAAGCCTAGTAACCAATCGGCCTGGGAAGTGGACTCATCCCCCACCACTCGACTTTATTTTATGTTTGCACGCGCCGATGTGTGAGAGTACGTTCAGCAGAGCAGATGGGAATACGATCATACAGTCGCGCTGTAGACATTTGTCCTGCACAATGGATGTGCATATGGTCCTGCAGTCGCTTGTGGTGGCATTGTTCCATGATCCGGAATGAAAGGCAAACGATTGCTTCGGAACGACCTATCGGTGTTCCAAGCGTGTGAGTTAGGTTTACCTTGCAAGGGTTGAAATTCGATTCAGAATCGTCCGTTTCTCACGGAGATTGAGACTGCTTAATACTTCTGCCACATAGAGTAACAAGTGCAATCTTATGATGAGTAATACTGAAGTATGCCTTAAAAAGACTCTACCTTGCTTGAGTAGTCATAGGTGCTTACCTAGAATGGTTAAAGGAACTAGAACCTGAAAGCTAAAATATAAAATTAAGGAACTACTCTTTGTTGCTTTTCAGCTGAGACAAAACCCAAAGCTCCATTAAAGCCTTCATGGTCTAGTTATGGGCTAAGTATACCCTAATCCCGGGTAAGCCTTGTTGAGTATTAGAGTACTCAGTCTTGCAATATGACTTTATTTCAGGTAATGTCTCTGAAGACCCTACTCTTACCATGCCATGGCCCTATGCTCTTCCTGATGGTTGGTCCGTGGAATGGGACCCATCCCCGGCCAACACTAATCATACTGAGTGATGTCATGCTAGGGCTTAGCATGATGTCCGTGCTAGCGACGTGTATAGTTGTCGTATTTTAAATTCCGCTGCCGTGAACTTGAATCTTTAAACTGGCTTGTAATAATTTTTATTAGTTTGGAACCTATGCTACTTTTGAAAACTCTTGTAATATAAATGCCTGCGATGTAAAATATGATGGCGATTGTATCTCTGGACTCGCCTTCGTGCGAGGTACCTTGTTTGATCCTGCTTTCGGTGGTTTGTCGGGACATTACCCGACAAGCCAAGGGGTTACACCGTTTGAAGTACGATTGGAGCCCCTGAGAGAGAACTTGCGTACTTGAACCGGTGTGATTCAGGTTGGTTCTACCACATTTAAGTCGCCGACCCAAGCCCTAGCAGCCTCAACCCGCAGCCGCCACCTCCACATGCAAAACCCTAGCCCCAAGAGCTCGCACCGCCGCCACTGCCGCTGTGCCTCGGCCGTCCACCATGCCGTCGCTCCGCCGCTCCGCGCCGTTGCTCGTGAGCCCTAGAAGCTTCGCCGTGGGGTAAGAAAGCTTCCCGGCCGGTTAAACTCTCTATCCCCGCTTTCCCCGTACGCCAGCACGCTCGCCGTCGCTCCGCGCCGCCGTTCGCTGCTGGCCGCCGCCTACGGCCCCTAACACTCCTTGTCAACCCCCCAATTTGGTTCCTCATCACACGCGCTATCTTCTGGGCCAAACCCTAGCCAAACTCGAGGCCGGAATTGCGTGAACGCGTTCCTCCGGCGAAGCTCTGCCGCCCGCCGTCACGTTGGCCTTGCCACCGGTGCCCCCGCGCAGCCGCCCGCACCGCCAGCCACATCCCCACCCTTAGATCCAGATCCAACGGTCCAGATCAGTTCCAACCCGAGTTAAACAGATCTATTACTGGTCAACCCATAGTATTTTTGCAGTTTAACCCTTAAGTTTTTTGGAAATCAACCAGCTGTCCATGTTAGTTCAAAAGTTTTCACGAATATATCCTTTTTCTTCTGATTAGGCCCCTGACTTATTCAAATATAGAACCCGCAGTCCTAGATCTTTCTATTTTACAATCTAACGCCTAGGTCTAAGGTTTAATTATGATCTAGCCCTCGGTTTCTTCTGTCAGAGCCCTTTTAGTTTCAAATCTTCTACAAATAAGCCCCTAGGATCATGTTTTAGCCCTAATTTCTCCGTTTTAACTCCGTTTTCGTCGATTCTTGCGCTCACGCGATCCTTACGACATATGTAGTAGCTTTATTACATTATTTTGTTCTATTTATATGGATTGGTGTACTGTTTCTTATTTATTGTATTTGTTTGCTTGTATGTATTTGTGTGCTACGATAGATGATACGCAGTTCAAGGGTCCGCAAGAGCCAAGCTTTGAAGACGTTCCCGAGCAGCAGCAGTTCGTTAACGAAGGCAAGTGGTCCTTGATCATATTTCAGTCCCAATAACATTATAAATATACACTTTTACTTTATATGCATGCATGTGTCTAGAATATGATGGATCCCAAGTTAAGGATATGCCTAGTTTCAATTGAACTTTCTTGATTAAACCTGGGTTATTATATTTATGTTATAGCTACGCTAGTTGCTTGTACTTAGATTTTGGTTGGGTAACTTGAAAATCATGCTACACTAGTTTACTCATGTTCCGGAATATTTTATTGGTGATAAATTAGATTATTGAATTAATTGGAACATGGAGAACCACCCAGGGAAACAGTACAACCACAATACTATATGGCTCTGGTCTTGGCTAATTAATTAGAAACTCTTGCCCTTTACCAAAAGGGCAAGAGGGGTTGCATCGTCGGGGTATAGCTCGGTCCTCTTGAGGGTGTGATATGGTCCTGGGTAAGGAGTCTGCCTCATTAGGGAGAGTTATGACTGCTTTGACTTGAAACCTTAGCAGATTGTCATAAGTTAGAGAATCTTTGTAAAGATCTCATAGCGAATCCCTGCCACTCACCTTGGAAGTGTTTAAGTGCCTTGCAAACCAGGGCATCAAGGGAAACACGAGTTGTGGGTAAAGTGTACAACCTCTACAGAGGGAAAACTGATATATCAGCCATGTTCACGGTTAAGAGCGACTTGGACACTCACATGATAATTGAACTTAAAGATGATCTAAATCGATGTTCCTTATTTATCTATTTACTTATTTATGTTGTGGATTATTTACCTCTGATATTTTGTTTAAGGGTTGGTATATATATCCACTTAGCTAATGCTTGCTTAATTAAAACTTGACCAACTAAAAATGCTTATCACAGTCAAACCATGTCAGCTTTTTCCTTGATCATAGCCTTGCATGTCATATAATTTACTCCACTTGCTGAGTACCAACCATAAGTGTACTCACACTTGCTTTATTAAAATAATGCTGCTCAGAACAAGATAATTGTCCGGTGTTTCCCGAAGATTTCGAAGAATACTAGGCGTATGTCTCCCGGTCATCTGCCAGTGAAGTTGAAGTCCGCTGCGATTTATCGATATTTATTTATTCGTTTAAGATTAAGACTATCGGTCATGTAATAAAGTACTATTATACTCTATTTTATTAATGCATTGTTTCGGATATTCACTTGTGACATCTACTGTAATCCTGGCGCACATGTGGGATGCATTCGGTTACCTTTTCTAAACCGAATGTGACAAAAGTGGTATCAGAGCAGTGATAACTGTAGGATGTTAGCCTA
Organism: Panicum hallii; assembly: GCF_002211085.1. Classification (NCBI taxonomy): domain Eukaryota; kingdom Viridiplantae; phylum Streptophyta; class Magnoliopsida; order Poales; family Poaceae; genus Panicum; species Panicum hallii. The sequence continues at coordinate 45,551,221 of NC_038046.1, read as the reverse complement.
GTTAGTAATGGTCGATTTTTAAGGCTCATCTTGCTTAGTAACCTAGCTTCTGCTTTCTTGCTTTTGAAAATTGCTTATTTCTTGATTATATTACTACTTTTTTTTCCTCCTTGAACTTATGCTTGTCTCCCAAGTGTGTTGATATTTTAAAAAATACAATCTTGCTTTAAGGTCACTTATAGTATTTTCTAAATATCCTCTATCTTGCGCTGCCTTCACTTTTGTTACAGATGGCCAGAAACAAGCAGACCGCCCGCAAAAGCACCCGTGGACCGCCGCATCCGATCCATCACCCGCAGGAGGTGTCTAACCAGGAGGACGACTACTACTACAACCATCCTAATGGGGGATGGGTGGACACCGACACTGAGTAGGAGCCCATGGAGTTGCCGGAGGACCATCCTGAGGTCTCAAGTGGCAGCAATGAGGGTCCTGCAGGAGGAGACAGTGCCGATCCAGGTGCCGCAGATGGAGATGAGGATGACAATGGTGACGACGACTCAGGTGCACCCGATGGTGGTGACGATGAACCAGATGATGACCCAGAGCCAGCCGTCGCCACAAGCCCACCACCACCCGAGCCCCACTATGAGAAGCAGATACTTCACTTGGACTCTTCTGAAGGTCCATTCCCCGCGCTTCTCTGGAGGGCCATGCAGAGGATTGGCTTCCCGCTGATGCCACGCTACGAAGCTCACTTGTTCAAGAATGCACAACAGGAGGAGGAGTGGTTGGTGGCAGTGGTGATCTGTGTTCCGGATGAGAGACCTGGCTGCCGGGTGGAATACTCCAAGAACATTGATGACATGCCTAGGAGGACCTTGGATGTAGGGACCAGTGAAGCCGCCAGGACAGTGCTTTTACTTTCTTTGCCATGCTTACAAGGAGGAACTTCAGGGCACTGAGTTCCAGTTGTTCCCACGGCGCTTGAGGGGAGCCACCTGTGCGCGGATTCCTTCTCCACCCCCTGGGACAGGGAGCTTGCTCATGGACACTACGCAGGAGTTGGTCGCTACCCTCAGTACAGACCTGGATGCTGCCGAAACTGAGATCCAGGAGGTCAAGAGGAAGCTGAGGAAGACCATCAGGGAGAAGGCGATCCTGGAGGCTCGGCTGAGGGGAGATCCGGAGTTACCCCCGGAGTACGACAGTGACGAGCCGAGGGAGTACCTGCTATAGTCACCTCCTCGCAAGCGCATCCAATATGGAGAGCCCGACTACCGCACCCACTATCGTTAGAGGATAGATTTAGGAATTAAAATAGGAGTATATTTTTTCTAAGAGTCTTTTGTAATCGCTAGTCCGAACGGTCTTAATGGTGTGATAATTTAGATTAATGTGAAAGTGTGCTTGGTTTTGTGAAAATAATGTGATTTGGATCTTTGTAATGATTGCGATAGATTATGGAGTAATGACCACAATTATATCAAATTATTAAAATAAATAGATAGTTTAGTGAGAGCTTGGGGTTGTCTATCTCCTTTACTATCTTTATCTTATCTTTATTCATACCCTTTTTTTCATGATTAATTTTATGAGTCTTATTTTTCTAACCGATCAGATGGTGAACACCAGGTCCGGGTCAAGAGTTGATCAGCCTGCAGTGCCGCGACAGGGAACGAGCAACAACACCTACCCCGATCCGCCACCAAGTCAATCACACTAGGCACCACTTGCAGGGATGGAGCAGTTCCTCGCCGCCCAGACTCAGCTGCTTGCCAATATGGCGAACACTATCGCTAACATGCAGGCCCAGATGAACCAACCTCCACCACCTCTGCCACCACCAGCAAGAGATAGGCACAGGGAGTTCATGAGCCACAAACCTCCCTCGTTCTCTCACTCATCTGATCCTCTAGAAGCTGATGACTGGATCAAGACAGTGGAGAAAATGCTGAACATCACCCAGTGTACTGATAGGGAGAAGGTTCTTTATGCATTAGGCAGATTGTAGGGACCGCAGCAGATTGGTGGGTTGCTAACACCGCAGCCCACGACACTCCCAACACCATCACCTGGCAGGAGTTCAGGAATCGGTTCCGGGAGCACCACATACCTAAGTGATGAGGACATCGCCACTAACGATACATCCACACCTACACCAGTATCTACTTCGACAACACCTCTTAGTCCTATTACTCATGCTTGTGCTCATCACTCTTAAGCTCAGGTTCATCATATTTAGAGAATTGAGACACGTGCACTCTTGTTTTACTCAGGAACAATGGATTGGATCAAAAGGGAAGAGGCATCGCGCAGGCTGGATTCGGACTGCAGGACAGACACGACTTATGACGGCTGCCACGACTTTATCCGGACTCCATTTTGGTCGGTCAAGCACTTCTTGGAAAGCTTATCAAATCTACTTTCCAACGGATCTAGAATCACCTCCATAGCTGTTCAGAGTCAACCGCAACCCTAGATTTACTACAGAGTCCTTTTCAGCCACGGTGCTGCGTCACCCTAATTTAGCCCAACGGGCCGTGTATCAAGTTGAGTCCAAGTCGGATGCATCCTAGGGTTGGAACATGACCCCAACATCCTTGTGGTCATTCTCCCACTTCTTTATAACCTTTTAGCCACCGTCAAGAACACTCGGGTTTTGTTAGATGCAAGTTTAGCTTTTGCTACTTCCTTGTAGACGCGCGTGGTGATCCAGCCGCCCGTCCACTTGTTTTCAGAAGCCCACTATAATTGAGATTCGGTTTGAGACCTTCAATTACATCTCGTAATTTCATTACTTGTTCTACTTGTTCTTGCTGGTTCTTCGATTGCTTGCAGGACGAGTGCCCTAGTGGCCGGGTGTCGCGCTCCACAAGATCGCGGCAACCAAGGCGCAGCATCCTTGGAAGGCTGTAGTCGGGCCGTGAACATCATCTCCTCCATCAATCGAGTTATTCCACGCCTCTCATCGAAAGATCAGGAATAAACCCTAACGGGTACACATCAGTTGGTAATCAGAGAAAGGTTGTTCGGTGAGAGACTTCCAATCCTTCGCTATTTTTATTTTCCTACAGTCCATAAAAAGCCAAAAATAGTAGAATTCCCCCCCACCGCAATCCTATAGACCCTTTTGAGCCTTTACTAGTACTGCTTAGTTAGAGCTTGTTGAGTTTTCGGTTGCATCGGTTGTGTCGAGTTGCTGGTCTTAGTTGTAGTCCTTTAGAGTTTCGAGTTCTTATCATGTTTGGTCACGTACGCTGCCTTTTTCATCACTGTTTTGGCCAAATCAGAATACACTTTGGCTGTCAAGTTCGACGTGAAATCGGTTAAGCGCATGTTGGCCGAGACCGACTTGAATTCGGGTAGCCTATTCATCTTGCAGTTGCCGAATCTGAGTGTCTCTTTGTTATCAAGTCCAAGTTGGAATCGGTGCCTCTTTGTTATCAAGTCTGAGTTGAATTCGGTGCTGGTTGAATTTGAGTCCGAACTATGCACTAGAGGCAATAACACGTCCCCCATATATTTAAGTGTTCGGCCTACTCCAGAGAGAGAGAGAGAGAGAAGCGTGTGTGGTGACTTGCTCACTTGTATACCCCTACTCTTTCTGGAAAAAGCGTGTGTGGTGACTTGCTCACTTGTATTTCTATGTTCATAGAATCTGTTTTTGAGGTTCCCCTGAAAAAAAAAGAAAAGAAAAAGAAAAAGGATCAGTGTTAAAAAAATAAAAGAAAAGAAAAACAAAAAGAAGCAAGGGGCTACTTTATTGCATTTGATTTTCCCTTTTATTCGGAGTGGTGCTTTGTGACTTCCTTTGTGTCTAGGCTCGCGTCTCTAGCACGGCTAGACTAGGACCAGCACAGTATCACCATTGAACGATTATTCAGCTTGCTTTTGTGACTAACGTGGTGCTAGTACTTCCTTGTTCCAGCCCACCTACAGCTCCACATATCTGACTACAGCTCCACAGGTCTTGTTGCTGCAGCGCTGATACACTTCATTTCACGGTTGCGGACTTGTTGATTGCCGTCCCCTCCTAGCAGCAAGGTAAGAATTGGTAAGAGCTTGTGCAACAGGTTGAGAGTGAGCGCCTTGCAGTAGCTACACCCTATTAGCTGTAGGGATTTTACTACTTCACTTGCTTTTCTTGTTGTTCTTGTTTTTCTCACCATGGCAGGCTCCGAGGAGGAGGATCATAGCTTGCATCAGTCTCCACGTACCAGGGGCATCATACAACATTTTGAAAGGCATGTGCAGCGGCACACAGAGGGACTTGATAATGATATGCAGGTGACGAATGACAAGATTGGACAATTGGAGGCTACACAGATTGCCACCAACACCAAGCTTACGGGCCTGGAGATAGCAGTCGGCAATATTGACAAGAGTCTCGCTGCTCTTTTGCGGCATTTTGATGAGCTCCATGCGAAGACCAACGAACAGCGTAATGATTGGGAGGATGAATATATTGCTGATACTGAACAGGATGAACAAGACGCTCGCCATCGCCGCCGGCTACGCACTAATCGTAGAGGTATTGGTGATTTTCGCCGCTGTGAGGAATGCAACAATGATGATGCTTTCAGCAAGATTAAATTTAAGATACCTCCTTTTGATGGTACATATGACCCTGATGCATACATTACTTGGGAAATTGCTGTTGATCAAAAGTTTGCATGCCATGATTTTCCTGAAAATGCACGTGTTAGGGCTGCTTTAGTGAGTTCACTGATTTTGCTTATATTTGGTGGATAGAACATGGCAAGAAAAATGCTGATGACATGCCACAAACTTGGGATGCTTTGAAACGGGTCATGCGGGCTAGATTCGTTCCTTCTTACTATGCACGTGATCTGTTACATAAGTTACAACAATTGAGGCAGGGCACTAGAAGTGTAGAAGAATATTATTAGGAATTGCAAATGGGTATGCTACGTTGTAATTTAGTGGAGGGTGAGGAACCTGCTATGGCTAGATTTTTGGGCGGGTTAAATCGAGAAATTCAGGACATTCTTGCGTATAAAGATTATACTAACGTAACCCGTTTGTTCCATCTTGCTTGTAAAGCTGAAAGGGAGGTACAGGGACGACGTGCTAGTGCTAGTCTAATGTTTCTGCAGGTAAATCTACATCATGGCAGCCATGCACGAATACTTCTATGGGCGGACGTGCACCTGTACCAACTCCTTCACCGAGTCGTGCAGCAGCACCTTCTCCATCCAGCGACAAGCCACGTGCTCCTCCCACCACTTCGGCAACCAAGACTGTCCAGAAGCCAGCCGCTAGTGCTTCCTCGGTTGCATCCACGGGTAGAACAAGAGATGTCCAGTGTCATCGGTGCAAGGGTTTTGGGCACGTGCAGCGTGACTGTCCTACCAAGCGCGTTTTGATGGTCAAAGATGATGGTGCGTATTCCTCTGCTAGTGATTTTGATGACGATACACTTGCTTTGTTTGCTGCTGACCATGCAGGTAACGAGGGACCACCAGACGAACACATTGATGCAAGTGCAGCTGAACACTACAAGAGTCTCATTGTGCAGCGTGTGCTTAGTGCACAAATGGAGAAGGCGGAGCAAAATCAGCGACACACGCTGTTCCAGACTAAGTGTGTCATTAAAGAGCGTTCTTGCCGTATGATTATTGATGGAGGTAGCTGCAACAATTTGGCTAGCAGCAAACTAGTGGAGAAGCTTGCACTCAGCACCAAACCACACCCACACCCGTACCACATTCAATGGCTAAACAATAGTGATAAGGCTAAGGTAACGAGGCTGGTGCGCATTCATTTTGCAATCGGATCATATCATGATGTTGTTGAGTGCGATGTTGTGCCTATGCAAGCTTGCCATATTTTGCTCGGTAGGCCTTGGCAATTTGATACGGATTGTGTGCATTATGGTAGATCAAATCAGTTTTCACTCTTTCACCATGATAAGAAAATTGTGTTGCTTCCTATGTCTCCTGAAGCTATTGTGCGTGATGATACTGCTAGAGCTGCCAAAGCTAAAAGTGAGACCAATAAAGTTGTCAAGTCGGTTGCTAATAAGCAAGATGAGATACGCTTGAAAGGGACTTGCTTGCTTGCTACTAAATCTGATATTAATGACTTGATTGCTACCACTTCTGTTGCCTATGGTTTGGTGTGCAAAGATGATTTGATTTCTATTCACGATATGCAGCACTCTTTGCCCCCTGCTGTCGCTAACATTTTGCAGGAGTATTCTGATGTGTTTCCAAGTGAAATACCAGCAGGGCTGCCACCAATACGAGGGATTGAGCACCAAATTGATCTGATTCCAGGTGCATCGCTGCCCAACAGGACCAATCCGGAAGAAACGAAAGAGATTCAGCGACAAGTGCAAGAATTACTCGACAAAGGTTATGTACGTGAGTCCCTTAGTCCTTGTGCTGTTCTAGTTATTTTAGTCCCCAAGAAAGATGGAACGTGGCGTATCTGTGTCGATTGTAGAGCTATTAACAATATCACAATTCGATATCGACATCCTATTCCACGTTTGGATGATATGCTTGATGAATTGAGTGGTGCTGTTGTGTTTACCAAAGTTGATTTGCGTAGTGGGTACCACCAGATTCGCATGAAATTGGGAGATGAATGGAAAACTGCTTTCAAAACTAAGTTCGGGTTATATGAGTGGTTAGTAATGCCTTTTGGGTTAACTAATGCACCTAGCACCTTCATGCGATTAATGAACGAGGTTCTGCGTGCTTTCACTGGCAAATTTATTGTGGTCTACTTTGATGATATATTGATTTACAACAAATCCATGGAGGCACATCTTGATCATTTACATGCTATTTTTACTGCTTTACGTGATGCACGTTTATTTGGTAACCTTGAGAAGTGCGTCTTTTGCACAGATCGAGTAACTTTTCTTGGCTATGTTGTTACTCCACAGGGAATTGAAGTTGATCAAGCCAAGGTGGAAGCTATTCAGGGATGGCCTGTACCAAAGACCATCACACAGGTGCGGAGTTTTCTAGGACTTGCTGGGTTCTATCGTCACTTCGTGAAGGATTTCAGCACCATTGCGGCACCATTGAATGCGCTTACGAAGAAGGGGGTGCCCTTTTCTTGGGGCACCACACAAGAGAATGCGTTCATCATGTTGAAAGATAAGTTGACACATGCACTTCTCCTCCAACTTCCTGATTTTAATAAGACCTTTGAGCTTGAATGTGATGCTAGTGGAATTGGTTTGGGTGGTGTTTTGTTACAAGATGGTAAACCTGTTGCATATTTTAGTGAGAAATTGAGCGGACCTGTTCTGAATTATTCTACTTATGACAAGGAATTGTATGCTCTTGTGCGCATATTAGAAACATGGCAGCATTATTTGTGGCCCAAAGAGTTTGTTATCCATTCTGATCATGAATCTTTGAAACATATTCGTAGTCACGGAAAACTGAACCGTAGACATGCTAAGTGGGTTGAATTTATTGAATCTTTTCCTTATGTCATCAAACACAAGAAAGGGAAAGAGAACGTCATTGCTGATGCTTTGTCTAGGCGATATACTTTGTTGACACAACTTGATTGCAAGATTTTTGGCTTGGACACAATTAAAACACAATATGTGAATGATGCTGATTTTAAGGATGTTTTGCTGCATTGTAAGGATGGAAAAGCATGGAACAAATTCATCGTCAATGATGGGTTTGTGTTTCGAGCTAACAAGCTATGCATTTCAGCTAGCTCTGTTCGTTTGTTGTTGTTACAGGAAGCGCATGGAGGTGGCTTGATGGGGTATTTTGGAGCAAAGAAGACAGAGGATGTACTTGCTGGTCATTTCTTTTGGCCAAAAATGAGAAGACATGTGGAGCGATTTGTTGCACGCTGCACTACATGTCAAAAAGCTAGGTCACGTTTAAATCCACATGGTTTGTATATGCCTTTACCAGTTCCTAGTGCTCCTTGGGAGGATATTTCTATGGATTTCGTGTTGGGATTGCCTAGAACTAGGAAGGGACATGATAGCGTTTTTGTAGGTGTGGATAGATTTTCCAAGATGGCACACTTTATTCCATGTCATAAAACTGATGATGCTACACATGTTGCTGATTTGTTCTTTCGAGAAATTGTTCGTTTACATGGTGTGCCAAACACAATTGTTTCTGATCGTGATACCAAATTTCTTAGCCACTTTTGGAGAACTTTATGGGCACAATTGGGAACTAAGCTTCTATTTTCTACCACTTGTCATCCCCAAACTGATGGTCAAATTGAAGTTGTTAATCGAACCTTGTCTACAATGTTAAGGGTTGTTTTAAAGAAGAATATTAAGTTGTGGGAAGAATGTTTGCCTCATGTTGAGTTTGCTTATAATCGTTCCATGCATTCAACTACAAAGATATGCCCTTTTGAGATTGTTTATGGCTTGATTCCTCGTGCTCCTATTAATTTAATGCCTTTGCCCACTTCTAAAATATTGAACTTTGATGCTAAGCAACGTGCTGAACTGATGTTAAAATTGCATGAAACAACTAAAGAAAACATAGAGCGCATGAATTCTAAGTATAAGCTTGCTAGTGATAAAGGTAGAAAGCAATTAATTTTTGAACTGGTGAATTGGTTTGGTTGCACTTGAGAAAGGATAGGTTTTCTGCTTTGAGAAAATCTAAATTGATGCCTCGGGCTGATGGACCGTTTAAAGTGCTAGAACGAATTAATGATAATGCATATAAGCTAGATCTGCCTGTGGATTTTGGGGTTAGTCCCACATTTAACATTGCAGATTTGAAGTCATATTTGGGAGAGGAGGATGAGCTTGAGTCGAGGATGACTCAAATGCAAGAAGGGGAAGATGATGAGGACATCGCCACTAACGATACATCCACACCTACACCAGTATCTACTTCAACAACACCTCTTGATCCTATTACTCGCACTCGTGCTCATCAGCTTACCCATCAAGTAAGTTCACTCTTAAGCTCAGGTTCATCATATTTAGAGAATGGAGACACGTGCACTCTTGTTTTACTCAGGAACGATGGATTGGATCAAAAGGGAAGAGGCATGGCGCAGGCTGAATTCGGACTGCAGGACAGACACGACTTGTGACAGCCGCCACGACTTCATCCAGACTCCATTTTGGTCAGTTAAGTACTTCATAGAAAGCTTATCAAATCTACTTTCCAACGGATCTAGAATCACCTACATATCTATTCGGAGTCAACCGCAATCCTAGATTTACTACAGAGTCCTTTTCAGCCACGGTGCTGCGTCACCCTAATTTGGCTCAACGGGCCGTGTATCAAGTTGAGTCCAAGTCGGATGTGTCCTAGGGTTGGAACACGACCCCAGCACCCTTGTGGTCATTCTCCCACTTCTTTATAACCTTTTAGCCGCTGTCAAGAACACTCGAGTTTTGTTAGATGCAAGTTTAGCTTTTGCTACTTCCTTTTAGACTCGCGTGCTGATCCAGCCGCCCGTCCACTTGTTTTCGGAACCCCACCATAAATGAGATTCGGTTTGAGACCTTCAATTACATCTCGTAATTTCAGTACTTGTTCTACTTATTCTTGCTGGTTCTTTGATTGCTTGCAGGACGAGTGCCTAGTGGCCGGGTGTCGCGCTCCACAAGATCGCGGCAACCAAAGGAGGTGGTGTATCGGTTGCTAAGGCGCAGCATCCTTGGAAGGCTATAGTTGGGCCGTGAACGTCATCTCCTCCATCAATCGAGTTATTTCACACCTCTCATCGAAAGATCAGGAACAAACCCTAATGGGTACATATCACTAAAGGTTTGATGAAGCTCAAGAAGAAGGAATTCCTTGCGCTGAAACAGGGGTTTATGTCTGTGAGTGAGTACCGGAACAAGTTCATCCAATTGTCTTGCTACGCTTCCATAGATGTAGCTGATGATGAAGAGAAGTAGGATTCATTTCAGGGAGGGTCTGATTGGTCCTATCAAGTATCAGTTGATGGTGCATACTTTTGAGAATTTTCAAAAAATGGTGGACAATGCAATCCTGGTGGAGCGTGCTCGCCAAGAGATGGGTGAGCAGAAAAGAAATTTGAGTCCTCAGGGTAGTTCAACAACAATTCCCGCCCTCATTACACGCCCCGCAAGGAACACCTTTCCGCCCTGGAGGACAGAATGTGAACTATGGGCAGGGTCAGTACCAGCATTTCAACCAACAGAGTCAGCAGCAGCAGCAAGCTCAGCATGCCAGTCAGTCAGCGCAGTGTCCCAACTTTCCGCAGAATCATCAGGGCACTCCCACGGGCACACCAATGAGGAACAATGCCCCTGCTCCCACCGGTGGTAATACTTGCTTTAGATGTAGCGAAGTGGGACACTATGCCAACCATTGCCCCAATGGGAATGTCCAGAACACTCCGGGCACATTCAACAATAGTGGACAGAGGCAGACCTCGCAGCAGCAACAGCCCAGGAACAACAACCAGACGCCGCAGAGCAATAAGGGTCAGCAGAACTTCGTCCGCGGGCATGTGAATCATGTGGCCGTGGAGACCACTCAGGAGGCTTAGGACGTGGTGTTCAATATGTTTCTCATCAACTCAGCTCCTGCATCAACTTTATTTGATTCTAGAGCATCGCATAACTTTGTTTCTGCTTAGTTTGTTGCAAAACATGGCATAACCGCGCATTCCATGCCCAACCACATGCTAGTTAGTTCGTCTGGGGAAATATGAAAGCCATGTATCAGTGCCTAGGCGTCAGTTTCAAGATTGTGGGTAGAGAATTTCGTGCAAATTTTGTGGTGCTGGATTCCAAGGGAATAGATATCATACTCGGGATGGGATGGCTGAGCAAGGTTGATGCAGTGATTTAGTGTGCCAAAAGATCTGTACTTCTCACTAGCCCAGAAGGTGAAAGATTCGAGTTCGTTGCAACACTTCCGTCAGTACCAGACTGCACAGTAAATCAGTTAAAGGCAGATTTGATTGAGGACATTAGAGTTGTCTGTGAGTACCCAGACGTCTTCCCTGATGACTTGCCAGGTATGCCCCCTGAACGCGACATTGAATTCATCATAGATCTTCTACCTAGTACTGCACCTATTGCTAAAAGGCCATATAGAATATCAGTTGGTGAATTAGAAGAACTTAAGAAACAGCTGAAAGAATTGTTAGATAAAGAATTCATTCGTCTAGTTCTTCACCTTGGGGAGCACCTGTGATATTCGTGGGAAAGAAAGATGGTACACAAATGATGTGTGTTGATTACAGGGCCTTGAATGAGGTTACCATCAAGAATAAGTATCCACTACCTCGTATAGAAGATCTGTTTGATCAATTGAAGGGAGCTAGAATATTCTCCAAGATTGATTTGAGGTCAGGATATCATCAGCTCAGGATACGATCCTCAGATATTGCCAAGACAGCTTTCACTACCAGATACGGGTTATATGAATACACAGTCATGTCATTTGGGTTGACTAATGCTCCAGCCTATTTCATGTATCTAATGAATAAAGTGTTCATGGAGTATCTTGACAAGTTCATGGTGGTGTTCATCGATGATATTTTGGTGTACTCCAAGAGTGAGGAGGAACGTGAGGGACATCTGAGGCTTGTTTTGCAGAAACTCAGGGATAACCAATTGTATGTGAAGCTCAGCAAGTGTGAATTCTGGTTGGATGTGGTCTCGTTCATTGGTCATGTTATCACGAGAGGAGGTGTTGCAGTGGACCTAGGGAAGGTCAAAGATGTGCTGAATTGGGAACCGCCAACGACAGTGTCGGAGATCCGGAGTTCTTGGAACTCGCGGGATATTATCGAAGGTTTATAGAAGGATTCTCTAAGATAGTGAAACCCCTTACATCGCTACTAGAGAAAGACAAGAAGTTTGTATGGTCAGAGGCATGTCAGAACAGTTTTGACGAGTTGAGAAAAAGATTGACAGCCGCACCAGTGTTGGCTATGCTCGATGTTCACAAGAGTTTTGACATCTATTGTGACACTTCTAAACAGGGTGCTGGCTGTGTGTTGATGCAAGAAGGACATATGACTGCATATGCGTCCCGGTAGTTGAGAAAGTATGAGCAGAATTATCCTACACACGACTTGGAGTTAGCAGCAGTGATACATGCTCTGAAGATATGGAGGCACTATTTGTTGGGTCACAAATGTCAGATATACACCGACCACAAGAGTCTGAAGTACATTTTCACACAGAACGATCTCAATCTGAGATAGCGAAGATAGCTAGAGCTCATCAAGGATTATGATCTGGAGATACACTATCATCCAGGGAAGGCAAATGTGATTGCCGATGCTTTGAGTCGCAAGAGTCATGTGAATGCGACCTTGGTTAGCCAGATGCCTCGGGAGTTGTAGGAAGAGTTTGAACAACTCAATCTGGGGTTCGTCACTCATACGGAAGGAATCACTATAGAGGTAGAGCCAACCCTCGAGCAAGAGATACAGAAGGGTCAGCTTGAGGATCCTAAGATACAGGAAATAAGGGAGATGATAGAAGCAGGCAAGGCACCTGACTTCACCGAAGATGAACAGGTAACAGTATGGTTCAGAAAGAGGATATATGTGCCCGATGTGGATCACCTTCGAGAGAAAATTTTGCAGGAAGCTCATGACTCGGCTTATTCTATCCATTCGGGTAGTACCAAGATGTATCAGGATTTGAAGGAGAGATATTGGTGGTATGGTATGAAGCATGATGTTGCAGCTCATGTGGCATTGTGTGATGTGTGTCAGAGGGTCAAGGCAGAATATCAGAGACCAGCCGGATTGCTACAACCATTGAAGGTGCTAGAATGGAAATGGGAAGAGATTGGTATGGATTTCATCGTGGGGTTGCCATGCACACGAGATGGTTATGATTCCATATGGGTCGTAGTGGATCGATTGACCAAGGTGGCCCACTTTATACCGGTAAAGACTACTTACACCGGGGCACGATTAGCGGAGTTATACATCTCTTGGATCATGTGTTTGCATGGGGTACCCAAGAAGATAGTGTCGGATAGAGGTACTCAGTTCACATCTCAATTTTGGTAGAAGTTGCATGAGTCAATGGACACGAAGTTGAACTTCAGCTCCGCCTATCATCCGCAGACTGATGGACAGACGGAAAGGACCAACCAAGTGTTGGAAGATATGCTTAGGGCTTGTGCCCTAAAACATGGAGGCAGTTGGGATAAGAACTTACCGTTCGCAGAGTTCTCTTACAACAACAGTTATCAGGCCAGTCTGAAGATGGCACCGTTCGAGGCATTGTATAGCAGGAAGTGCAGGACTCCGTTGAATTGGAGTGAGACAGGTGAAAGTCAATTGTTCGGGCCTAAGATCATTAAAGAGGCTGAAAGACAGGTACAGGTTGTCCGTGAGAATTTGAAAGTGTCTCAGTCGAGGCAGAAAAGTTATGCAGATACTCAACAACGAGAGTTGACTTTTGAGGAAGGAGACTATGTGTATCTGAAGGTGGCACCTATCAGAGGTTTGCGCAGATTCAAGGTCAAAGGGAAGCTGTCGCATCGTTACATTGGCCCGTTCAGGATCTTAGAATGGAAAGGCGAGGTAGCTTACCAGCTAGAGCTACATGCGCGATTATCAGATGTGCACAATGTGTTCCATATATCCTAGTTGAAGAAGTGTTTGAGGTTAGCAGAGGAACAGTTGCCACTGGAGGAACTGGATGTGCAGAATGATTTGACTTATACGGGGCACCCAGTCAAAATACTGGACACAGCAGAGAGAATCACCCGGAGTAAGAGGATACATATGTGTAGGGTTCAGTGGAGTCACCACGCAGAGGATGAGGCTACATGGGAACGAGAGGACGAGTTACAGGCAGAATTTCCCCAGCTCTTTGCAAACCCAACCCAATCTCAAGGACGAGATTCATTTTAAGGGGGGTAGGTTTGTAACACCCTAATTTTCAAACTAGGAGTTTAAACAAACTTTGTTAGCTTTTATTTGGAATTCATAAGGTTTCATTCAAACATGGTTAAGAGCGACTTGGACACTCACATGATAATTGAATTTAAAGATGATCTAAATCAATGTTCCTTGTTTATTTATTTACATATTTATGTTGTGGATTATTTACCTCTGATATTTTGTTTAAGGGTTGGTATATATATCCATTTAGCTAATGCTTGCTTAATTAAAACTTGACCAACTAAAAATGTTTATCGCAGTCAAACCATGCCAGCTTTTTCCTTGATCATAGCCTTGCATGTCATATAATTTACTCCACTTGCTGAGTACCAACCAAAAGTGTACTCACACTTGCTTTATTAAAACAAAGCTGCTCAGAACAAGATAATTGTCCAGTGTTTCCTGAAGATTTTGAAGAATACTAGGCGTGTGTCTCCCAGTTATCTGCCTGTGAAGTTGAAGTCCACTGCAATTTGTCGACGTTTATTTATTCGTTTAAGATTAAGACTGTCGGTCATGTAATAAAGTACTATTATACTCTATTTCATTAATGCATTATTTCGGACATTCACTTGTGACGTCTACTGTATATGAGGAACTTGATCCTGGCGCACATATGGGATGCATTCGTTTACCTTTTCTAAACCTGGTGTGACATTGCCGCCCACCCAGCTAGCTTTCTTGCTTTCTTCTCCCTCCCCGCGCGGCCTAAGCCCAGCAGGCCTTTCTTCCTCCCCCTCCCTTTCTCCTGCACAGCCCGACTGGCCCAGCCGGCTAGCTTCTCCCTCGGCCCAGCTAACCTGCGCGCCTTCCCTCTCCTCACGCTGATAGGCGGGGCCCACCCATCAGGGTCGTCCCCAACCTCCAGCATGAGTCCGGCTCGGACTCGCATCCGAGTCCGGCCATGCCTCGGCCTCTCCGCGCCGCGCGGAGCCCCGGGCAAGCACGCCAAGGCCCGCGGCCGCCCTATAAAATGCCGCCCATGCCCTAGGCTTCGCATATCCCGCAGCGCCGCCTCCTCGCCCTCGAAGCCCTAACCGCCACCGCCATTGATGCCGTGCTTCGGTCACCATCGCAGCCGCCGCCTCGCTGTTCCACTGCCACCGCAAGCTACCACCAGAGCTCCACCTTGGGGTGAGGATCCTCGTCGGCCCTTTTCCCCTCTATTTTCGGCCTTCCCGTGCGCACGATTGCTCGCTGGAGCTCCGCCACCGTGCCTCGCCGTCGCCCGCCTTCCCCAGTCACCGGTGCTTCGTCTTATCCCCATAGATGTGTTCCCCTCCTTGCTCTCTTGCTCCCAGGCCAAACCCGAGTTGAATTCGTGGTCGGAGTCGCGTTTCCACGATTTCCCGAAGAGCCACCGCCGCCCGCTGCCGTGAAACCTCGCCGCCCGCGCCCGCGCCACCTTAGCCGCTTCGTAGCCGTCCGATCCCGATCCGACGGTCTAGATAATCTAGACCAGAGTCAAACAAACTAATACCAGTAAACCCTAGGTTATTTTGCGCTTTAGCCCATGAGTTCTATCGAAATCAACCCGCAGTCCACGGTAGTTCAAAAGTATTAACGAATAGATCCTTTTTATTCTGTTTAGGCCCCTATCCTTTTCTAAAATAGAACCCGCCATCCCTAGCCCCTCTGTTTTGTAATCTAAACCCTAGATTTAAGGTTTAATTATGTTCTAGCCCTTGGTTTCTTTGTTCAGAGCCCTTCTAGTTTCAAATCTTCTACAAATAAGCTCCTAGAATCATGTTTTAGCCATAACTTCTCCGTTTTAACTCTGTTTTCATCGATTCTCGCGCTCACGCGGCCCTTGCGACATATACAGTAGCTTTATAATGTTGTTTTACTCTGTTTATATTGTTTGGTGTAATGTTTCTTATTTATTGTATTTCTTTGTTTGTATGTACTTGTGTCTTAGATAGACGGTGCACAATGCGAGGGTCCGCAAGAGCAAAGCTTTGAAGATGTTCCCGAGCAGCAGCAGTTCTTTGACAAAGGCAAGAGGTCCTTGATCATACTCCAGTCCCAATAACTTTATAAATACACATTTACTTTATATACATGCATGTGTCTAGAATATGATGGATCCCAAACTAAGGATGTGCCTAGTTTCTTTTGAACTTACTTGATTAACCTGAGTTGTTATACTTATGTTGTAGCCATGCTAGTTGCTTTTACTTAGACTTTGTTTGGATAATCTGAAAATCATGCTACACTGGTTTGCTCATGTTCTGGAATACTTTTATGGTGATAATTAAGATCATTGCATTAATTGGAACATGGAGAACCACCCAGGAAAACAGTGCAACCAAAATACTACATGGCTCTGGTCTTGCCTAATTAATTAGAAATTTTAGCTTATGATAATCTTACCGAAAGGGCAAGAGGGGTTGCATCGTCGGGGTATAGCTCAGTCCTCTTGAGGCTTTATGATATGCGGTCCTTGGCTAAGGCACTACCTCATTAGGGAGGGTTATGACCGCTTTGACTTGAAACCTTAGCGGATTGTCATAAGTTAGGGGATCTTTGTAAAGGCCTCATAGTGAATCCCTACCACTCACCTTGGAAGTGTTTAAGGGCCTTTCAAACCCGGGCATCAAGGGAAACACGAATTGTGGGTAAAGTGTACAACCTCTGCAGAGTAAAAACAGATATATCAGCTGTGCTCACGGTTAAGAGCGGCTTGGACCCTCACATGATAATTGAACTTAAAGATGATCTAAATTGAGGTTCTTTGTTCATAATTTTGTTATCTTATCTCTTTTAATTACTTAAGGGTTGGTATATACTTACATTTAGTTAATGCTTGCCAAATAAAACTTGATCAACTAAAATGCTTATCGCAGTCAAACCATGTCAACTTTTCCTTGATTTTGGCATTGCATGTCATATAATTTACTCCACTTGCTGAGTACCAACCATAAGTGTACTCATGCTTGCTTTATTAAAACCAATGCTGATCAGAACAAGATAATTGTCCGGAGTTCCGTGAAGATTTTGAAGAGTACTTGGCGTATATCTCCCAGTCATCTGCCTGTGAAGTTGAAGTCCGCTGCCAATTATAAACATTTATTTATTCGCTGAAGATTAAGACTTTCGGTCTTGTAATAAAGTACTATGATACTCTCTTTCGCTATGACATTGTTTCGGGTATACACTTGTATGATCTATCATATGTGTGGAACTTGATCATGGCGCACATATGAGATGCATTCGGTATGTTCCTAGTCAACTCAGCCCTACATCAGTTTTATTTGATTTCGGAGCATCACATACTTTTATTTCTACCGAGTACATTGCTAAGTACTCCATTCCCCTATGCACCATGCCTAGTTTCATGCTAGTGAATTCACCTAGGGGAAATATGAGGGCTGTGTATCAGTGTCTTGGGGTGAAAATACAGATTATGGGAAGGGAATTCTGTGCAAATCCAATAGTCTTGCAGTCCAGTGGTCTTGACATTATTCTTGGAATGGGATGGTTGACAAAGTACGATGCAGTTATTCACTATTCCAAGCGGTCAGTGATTCTCACTAGTTCAGAAGGTGTACGGTTTGAGTTCGTTGCAACATTGCCATCGGCAGCAGACTGTGCAGTGAATCGGCTAAAGGCAGAATTGATTGAGGACATCAGAGTTGTGTGTGAGTACCCGGACGTCTTCCCCGATGAATTGTCATGTATGCCGCCTGAACGAGACATTGAATTCCTCATAGATCTTTTACCTAGTACTGCTCCTATGGCTAAGAGACCACATAGAATGTCAATTGGTGAATTAGAGGAACTTAAGAAACAGCTAAAAGAATTAGTAGATAAGCGGTTCATTCATCCTAGTTCTTCACCTTGGGGAGCACCCATGATATTCGTTGAAAAGAAAGATGGTACACAAAGGATATGTGTTGATTATAGGGCACTGAATGAGGTTACCAATAAGAACAAGTATCCGTTGCCTCATATAGAAGACCTGTTTGATCAGTTAAAGGGAGCCAGAGTATTCTCCAAGATTGACTTGAGGTCGGGATATCATCAGCTGAGGATACGACCCTCAGATATTGCCAAGACAGCTTTCACTACCAGATACGGGCTTTATGAATATACAGTAATGTCATTTGGGTTGACTAATGCTCCAGCTTATTTCATATATCTGATGAATAAAGTGTTCATGGAGTATCTTGACAAGTTCGTGGTGGTGGTCATTGATGATATTTTGGTGTACTCTAGGAATAAGGAGGAACATGAGGAACGTTTGAGTCTTGTTCTGCAGAAACTTAGAGAAAATCAGTTGTATGCCAAGCTCAGCAAGTGTGAATTCTGATTGAGTGAGGTCTCGTTCCTTGGTCATCTTATCACAGACGGAGGTATTGCAGTGGATCCAGGGAAGGTTAGAGATGTATTGAAGTGGGAACCGCCAACAACAATGTCAGAGACCCGGAGTTTCCTATGACTCGCAGGATATTACAGGATGTTTATAGAAGGCTTCTCTAAGATAGTGAAACCCCTTATATCACTACTAGAGAAAGACAAGAAGTTTATATGGTCAGAGGCATGTCAGAACAGCTTTGATGAGTTGAGAAAAAGGTTGACTACCGCACCAGTATTGGTTATGCCTGATATTCACAAGAGTTTTGACATCTATTGTGATGCTTCTAAACAAGGTCTTGGTTGTGTGTTGATGCAAGCGGGACACGTGATTGCATATGCATCTCATCAGTTGAGGAAACATGAGCAGAACTATCCCACACACGATCTGGAATTAGCGGCAGTGGTACATGCTCCAAAGATATGGAGGCACTATTTGTTGGGTCAAAGATGTCAGATATACACCGATGACAAGAGTCTAAAGTACATTTTCAGTCAGAATGACCTCAACCTAAGACAACGATGGTTGTTAGAGCTCATAAAGTACTATGACTTGGAGATACACTATCATCCAGGGAAGGCAAATGTGGTTGCCGATGCCTTGAGTTGCAAGAGCTATGTGAATGCAACAATGGTTAGTCGGATGCCTTGGGAATTGTATAAAGAGTTTGAACAACTCAACCTTGGGTTCGTCGCTCATGAGGAAGGGATCACTATAGAAGTGGAGCCGACTCTCGAACAGGAGATACGGAAGGGTCAGTTTGAGGATCCTAAGATTCAGGAGATAAAAGAGATGATAGAAGCGGTCAAGGCACCTGACTTCACTGAAGATGAACATGGAACAGTGTGGTTCCGAAAGAGAATATGTGTGCCTGATGTGGATCACCTTTGTGAGAAAATTTTGCAGGAAGCTCATGATTCAGCTTACTCCATCCATCCTGGCAGTACCAAGATGTATCAGGATTTGAAGGAGAGATATTGGTGGTATGGCATGAAGCGTGATGTTGCAGCTCATGTGGCACTGTGCAATATGTGTCAGAGAGTCAAGGCAGAACATCAGAGACCAGCCGGTTTGTTACAGCCATTGAAGGTGCCAGAATGGAAATAGGAAGAAATTGGTATGGATTTCATCATGGGGTTGCCACGCACGCGAGATGGTTATGATTCTATATGGGTCATAGTGGATCGTTCGACCAAAGTAGCTCACTTCATTCTGGTGAAGACTACGTACATAGGGGCACAATTAGCAGAGTTATATATCTCCCAAATTGTATGTTTGCATGGGGTACCTAAGAAGATAGTGTGAGACAGAGGTACTCAGTTCACGTCTCAATTTTGGCAGAAGTTGCATGAGTCAATGGACACAAAGTTGAATTTCAGCTCCGCTTTCATCCGAAGACTGATGGGTAGACAGAAAGGACTAATCAGGTATTAGAGGATATGCTTAGGGCCTATGCCCTAAAACATGGAGGCAGCTGGGATAAGAGTTTGCCGTTTGCAGAGTTCTCTTACAACAATAGTTATCAGACCAGTTTGAAGATGGCACCGTTTGAGGCATTGTATGGCAGGAAGTGCAGAACACCATTGTATTGGAGTGAGATAGGTGAAAGCTAGTTGTTCGAGCTTGAGATCATTAAACAGGCCGAACGATAGGTACAGGTTGTCCGTGAGAATCTGAAAGTGGCTCAGTCAAGGCAGAAAAGTTACGCAGATACTCGACGACGGGAGTTGACTTTTGAAGAAGGAGAATTTGTGTATCTGAAAGTGTCAGCTATTAGAAGTTTGCGTAGATTCAAGGTTAAAAGGAAGTTGTCACATCGTTACATTGGCCCGTTCAGGATCCTAGAGTGGAAAGGCAAGGTAGCTTACCAGCTAGAGCTACCTGCCCGATTGTTAGATATGCACAACGTGTTCCACATATCACTGTTAAAAAAGTGGTTGAGGGTACTAGAGGAACAGCTGCCACTGGAGGAGTTGAATGTATAGGATGATTTGACTTACACAGAGCACTCGGTCAAAATCCTGGACACATTGGAGAAAATCACCTGGAGTAAGAGGATTCGGATGTGTAAGGTTCAATGGAATCACCATGCAGAGGATGAGGCTACATGGGAATGAGAGGACGAGTTACAGGCAGAATTTTCCCAGCACTTTGCTATCCCAGCCAAATCTCAAGGATGAGATTCCTTTTAAGGGGGGGTAGGTTTGTAACATCCTAATTTTTAAATTAGGAACCTAAATAAGTTTTGCTAGATTCTTTTCAGAATCCATAAGGTTTTTTATTCAATTATTTCGATTTTAGAGCATTATCGTGAATTAATAGTAATTTACTTAACCATAAAAGAAATATAAGGAAATATAGGTCTTGTGCATTTCATGCCGCATTGCATTGTTCTATTGCTTGTCTTCCATTTGAACTTAAATTTTAAATTGAAATTAAAATGCATTTGAATATTTTTATTTTTCTTCCCCTCTTTCTCTTTTCGCCCGGCCCATTTCCTTCTCTTCCTCCCCTTGCTTTTTTTTCTCCTCGCAGCCTAGCTGGCCCACTCATTGTTTATCTTCCTTCTCTCCCCTTTCTCACGCAAGGCCCAGCCCAGCTGGCCTTTTCTTTTTCCTTCCCACGCAGTCCAGCCGGCCTAGCCCCCTTCTTCCCAGCCCATCTTGGCGCCCCTCTCTCTCCCTCTCTCCCTCACCGCTAGGCGGGACCCGCCCGTCGGGTCCTTCCCCGACATCGCGCCAGGCTCAGACTCGAGCCTGAGTCCGGCCACGGCATGATGCCGCCTCCGCCCGCACGGCACCCTGGGCCCGCACGTCGAGGCCCCCTCGGCCGCCCTATAAAGTCGCCGCCCCGCGCCCTCAGTTCCGTCAACCTGCAGCCGCTGTTTCGCCTCGCAAACCCTAGCCGCGCAAGTCCGCCGCTGCCGCACCTCAGCCGCCATCGCTGTCGCCGCTGCACCGCTCCACTATTGCCGTGAGCCGCCACCAGAGTTCCGCCTTGGGGTAAGGGTCCTCGCCGGCCTGATTTCCCCTTTCCTCTCCCCTTCCCGCCTCGACGCTAGCTTGCCGTCCGCCTTCCCCAGTCCCCGGCACCCCGTTCGAAGCCCCTAAACGCGTTCCCCTCCTCACTCTCTTTCTCCCAAGCCAAACCCGAGCTGAAATCATGGCCAGAATAATGTTTACGCGATTCCCCGACGAGCCCTGCCGCCACCGCCGTCGCACGGCTCGCCGCCGACGTCCAGCACCGCCACCCCAGGCCGCCGGCAGCTCCCGGCCATCCGATTCAGATCCCACTAATCTAGACCAGGGTCAAATAACTCCGTACCGGTCAACCCTAGGAACTTTTGCACTTTAACCCCTAGGTTCTATCGAAATCAACCCGCAGTCCACGGCAGTTCAAAAGTATTCACGAGTAGATCCTTTTTCTTTTGTTTAAGCCCTTGTCCTTTCCTAAAATAGAACCCGCCGTCCCTAGCCCCTCTATTTTTCAATCTAAACCCTAGATATAAGGTTTAATTATATTTTAGCCATAGGTTTCTTTGTTCAGAGCCCTTCTAGTTTCAAATCTTTTACAAATAAGCCCCTGGAATCATGTTTTAGCCATAACTTCTCCGTTTTAACTCCGTTTTCATCGATTCTCACGCTCACGCGACCCTTGTGACGTATATAGTAGCTTTATAACATTGTTTTTCTCTATTTATATTATTTGGTGTACTATTTCTTATTTATTTTACTTGTTTGTTTGTATATACTTGTGTGTTGCGATAGACGGTGCGCAGTTCGAGGGTCTACAAGCGCAAGGCTTTGAAGATGTCCCTGAGCAGTCGCGGTACTTTGACGAAGGCAAGTGGTCCTTCATCATATTCCGGTCCTAATAACATTCTAAATACACACGTTTACTTTATATGCATGCATGTGTCTATAATATGATGGATCCCAAACTAAGGATGTTCCTAGTTTCTTTTGAACTTCCTTGATTAAACCTGTGTTGTTATATTTATGTTGTAGCTACATTAGTTACTTTTACTTAGACTCTGGTTGAATAATCTGGAAATTATGCTACACTTGTTTAACTTCATGTTCTGTAATACTTTATTGGCAATAACTTAAAGATCATTGCATTAATTGGAACGTGGAGACCCACCCAGGAAAATAGTGCAACCACAATACTACATGGCTCTGGTCTTGGCTAATTAATTAGAAACTTTAGCTTGTAATGGTCTTACCGAAAGGGCAAGAGGGAAGTGCGTTGATGGGGTATAACTCGGTCCTCTTGAGGCATAGATATGTTCCTGGTTAAGGCGTCTTCCTCATTAGGGAGGTTTATGACCACTACGGCCTGAAACCTTAGCGGACCGTTGCAAGTTAGGGAATCTTTATAAAGGTCTCGTAGTGAATCCCCGCCACTCACCTAGAAAGTGTTTAAGGGCCTTGCAAACTCGGGCATTAAGGGAAATACAAGTTGTGGGTAAAGTGTACAACCTCTACAGAGTGAAAACTGATATATCAATCGTGCTCACGGTTAAGAGCTGCTTGGACCACACATGATAATTAAACTTAAAGATGATCTAAATTGAGGTTCTTTATTTACTGTCGTTATCTTATCTCTTTTATTTATTTAAGGGTTGGTATATACTTACATTTAGTTAATGCTTGCTAAATAAAACTTGGTCAACTAAAAATGCTTATCGCAGTCAAACCATGTCAGCTTTTCCTTTATTTTGGCCTTGCATGTCATATAATTTACTCCACTTGCTGAGTACCAACCATAAGTGTACTCACGCTTGCTTTATTAAAACCAATGCTGCTCAGAACAAGATAATTGTCCAGAGTTCCCTGAAGATTTTGAGGAGTTCTAGACGTACGTCTCCCAGTCATGTGCCTATGAAGTTGAAGTCCGCTTCTAGTTATAAACGTTTATTTATTCGCTTAAGAGTAAGACTTTCGGTCGTGTAATAAAGTACTATAATACTCACTTTTGTTATGATATTGTTTTGGGTATACACTTGTATCATCTATCATATGTGTGGAATTTGATTCTGGCGCACATATGAGATGCATTCGATTCCTTTCCAAAACCGGGTGTAACACTACCATTAACCAGCTGTGTCAAGTATGAAACGAAGAATGGTCCAGTATTTCGAGCATCGTTTAGATTGCTCGTATATATTTTCTTGTGCTGATTTTTTTCACCATCACCAAGTTTGCCAACCCTAGCAACCAATAGCTCCGCTTTGGTGTGACGCAACAACTGGCTCAGGAAACCACCGTCATCAAGTTTATCATCACTACTATCATTATTGACGCCATCAATGGGCCCCTCATCAACACCATCACCATAGCCTCCACCAACATCTTCATTATCACCGCTAGCATGATCAAAATCATCATAAGCATCAAACAATCTATTAAACTCAACATCTTCTATGATTTCATCGAGTGGATTCTCTATCGGAGGTGGTTCTTTCTCACCATGATATGTCTGATTATAGTTGTGTTGCTGAATGCTCTCATATTCTTGCAGATTTTGCATGTGCAAGGTATCTTCTGATGAGGGCATCACCACCAACGATACATCCACACCTACACCAGCATCAACTTCGCTTATCAAATCTGCTTTCCAACAGATCCGGAATCACCTCCATATCTGTTTGGAGTCAACCACAATCGTCGATTTACTACAGAGTCCTTTTCAGTCCATGGTGCTGCATCACCCTATTTTGGCCCAATGGGCCGTGTATCAAATTGAGTCCAATTCAGACGCATTCTAGGGTTGGAATACGACTCCAGCACCCTTGTGGTCGTTCTTCCACTTCCTTATAATCCTTAGCCACTGCCAAGAACACTTGGGTTTTGTTAGATGCAAGTTTAGCTTTTGCTACTTCATTGTAGGTGTGCGTGCTGATCCAACTGTGGCAGAACCAACCTGAATTACACCGGCTCAAGTACGCAAGTCCTCTCTCAAGGGGCTCCAACGTACTTCAAATGGTGTAAACCCTTGGCCTGTCGGGTAACGTCCCGATAAACCACCGAATGCAGGATCAAACAAGGTACCTCGCACGAAGGTGAGTCCAGAGATACAATCGCCAACATATTTTACATCATAGGCATTTATATCACATGAGTGCTCAAAAGTAACATAAGTTCCCAACTGATGGAAATTATTACAAAACAGTTTAAGGTTTCAAGTCATGGCAGCGGAGTTTAAAACACGGTCACTGTACACATCGTCAATCCAGACATCATGCTAAGTCCTGGCATAACATCACTCGGTATGATCAGTGTTGGCCGGGGACGGGTCCCACTCCACGGACCAACCATCGGGCAGAGGGTAAGGCCATGGCATAGGCAGAGCAGAGTCTTCAGGGGGATTACCTGAATAAAAGTCACAATGCAAGACTGAGTATTCTAATACTCAGTAAGGCTTACCCGCTTCATGGTATACTTTGCCATGTAACTAGACTTATGAAGGCTTTTCTGGTTATAAGTAAAGTTTTCAGCTGAAAAGCAACAAAGAGTAGATCCTTAATTTCAACTTTTAGCTTTCAAGTTCTATGTGATTATCCATTCTAGATAAGCACCTATAACTATTCAAGCATGGTAGAATCTTTAGCCAAACATCATCTTTGATAACCATAAAGTTTCTCTTATTACTCTATGTGGCAAAGGGATCAAGCAATCTCAATCTCCGCGAGAAACGGACGATTCCTGAATCGAATTTCAGCCTTGCAAGGGTAAACCTAACTCACACGCTTGGAATATCCAAAGAGTATTTTGAAGCAACCGTTTGCCTTTCATTCCGACTCGTGGATCAGATCCACCACAAGCGACTGCAGGACCATATGCACATCCAATGTGCAGGACGTACGTCTGTAGTGCGACTACATGACCGTACTCCTGGTTGCCCTGCAACATGTATTCCCACACGTTGAAGCGAGTAACAGGAAAAACCAAATACGAGTGGTGGGAGGTATGTCCACTCCTCGGGCCGATTGGTTACTAGGTTTATCGCTTACCATATTTCACGGCATGTGGCTAGTACTTTCAAACGCTTAACCACCGCTACCACACACTGTGACCTTATCAACTTTTATCAACATAGATGGGGTAACCTTCCGAGTCATGATATTACACATGACCCCGTCCATCATCCTTATAGTGATTGCCGAATAGTGAACATATAACTCCTATATCGGCATGAGTGACAAGAAATCACCCGACTTCTACCGGTCCTATTAGCGTAGCATCTACTCGAACTCAAGTTCTAGTATTCAGTACATTGGTTCCTAGGAAGATGCAACTAGGGTTTTCCATACAACTCCTAAGAACTTAATGCATAGATAGATATAAATAAATATAGATTGCAGTGTAAATAAAGTAGGGGTTATATCCGGGGCTTGCCTTCTTGGGTGGGGTTGGGGGCAGGAGTGTCAAAGTTTTCCGAACTTTGGTTCGGAGCTTCAGTTAAATTCTCGACGACGTTCCCGGGGTCTTCAGAAATTTCCACTCCTTGATCCGGGATCAATTCGTAGTCTCCATCGGTGAGAGTAGTTGAATCTATATGATATGCAAAGATGTAATTTAACGAATGCATATACTTTTATTTTATTTCACGATAAAGTTGCAATCCAATGAAAACATAATTTAATCATCAAACATCTCATTTACCCTTTTACTGGGCAGTCATTTATCGGGTATAAACTAACCTAGTTAGCTTCAGTAGACAATATGATCTGTTGTTACAAACTAAACTATCATAGAACTGGGGTTGAAATTATAGATTAAACTATGTTTAAGCTATTGTAGATGCATCAAGATTTTATTTCTACAAAAATTGAACCACAAGGATAATTAATATTAGTACTAACCTATTAGGTATTATTTATAACTGTACACATATGCAAGGTTTTGTTCTAGATTTTTGTGTACAGGTTATAATATTCAAATTCAACATCTCAAAACATTTTCATAATTTTTAAATTTCTAGAGCTATAGTTATTAAATATCCAGGATTAAATAAACATTATTCATGATTAAACTCATACATTGTAAAAATACTATACAAACAATAGGTTAATTATTTTTCCTAAATACTACATGCCAAAGCAAAACTAACTCAGTTGGTTTCACATTTTTACCATTTTTCTACTATTTACTATGCATTTTCTTAGTCTACAACTACTTAAACTTAACATTTAAATTAGAGTAGAAACTATTTAGAAATTGAAAGTCAACCTATAAGGAAATTGTAGATCTTAGAATATGGAATCCAACAAATTTTAGTTTGCATTTTTATGATTTTTCCTTGAATTGCTATGGAATTTCAAAGTCTGCAGCAAAAATAACACAAGGGGGGTCCTTATAGCACTATTCCTATGAGTCTTGGCTTTACAGACAGCCCCCGAGGCTGTTGATTCTTCCAGCCCGAGGTCCCTGGCCGTGGTCAGAGGGGGGGCACCGGGGTTGACCGGCCAAATACGGCGACGGCGATCGCCCGCGGCGAGGGTGGAGGGGCGGGGAAGCATCACAAGGTTCTTACGCACCTATGGACGCTCGGGATCGGGTCGGGGTGGACTGTAGTGGCGGCGCGGCGAGAGCAGTGCGGCCGGCGGCGGAGGTGAACGGCAGGGGCGGTGCTCTGGTGGTCGGGGGTGGCGAGGAAGAGGTCGGGAAGCTTCAGGGCGGTGTGGGGAAGCTCGGTGTGGGGCCAATTGGGGTCGAGAAAGGCCGGAGAGGGGTGCTCCACGGCGAGCAGGAGGCGGCGACGGGCGGCGCTCGTCGGCAGTGGTGCTTCGGCCGGAATTCAACGGCGTTGGGAGGCTAGTGAGCACGAGCAAGGATCGGGGAAACTTGCTAGGGGGTCGGTGGGGGCAATGGGCGCTTGGTGGCGGCTGTCCACGGTGGCCCGCGGTTCACCGGAGAGGGAAAGCGGGGCGGTGGCGGTGAGCAGAGGTCCTGGGTTGGGGAAATGGCAAAAGGACCAGGGGAATGGTTGTAGGGGCTTATGTAGTGCGAATGCGCGCGAAAGTAAGGCCCTGGGGTTCTGCAGCGAGCTCTCCACAGCGGCGGCGAGGTGGTGACCGGCGGAGGCTCGGGGGGGGGGGTCGTGGCGTGCGCGAAATAGGACAGCAGGGGAGGGCTAGGGCGGCGGGCGACGTCCAGGCAACGCGTGGGGAGGGCGGCAGCAGGAGGTGGAGCGGCGGCAGCCTGCACAGCGGCGGCGGCGAGGTGCCCTGCACCAGCGGCAGAGGAGGCAGGGGGAAAACAGAGGGTGCCAGACAGAGTAAGAAGAAGGAAGGGGGGTCCGAGGGGTCTGTCTGGAAATTTGAAAAATCTTAGGGACCTTACTATAAAGTAAAATTTTCCACTAATCTAAAACCCTAATGAGGAAATGCCCAAAATAGAAGTTGGAGAGTTTTTCAAACCCTACAACATTGCTTGAGGGTTCAAGCTCAAAAACCCAAAGCATACAGCTTTACATTTTAAATTTTGAGCAAAAGTGGTATTTGAATAGGTTTTGTCCTTACCGAGATAGATTTCATATAATTTTGGACACAATTGCAAGTTTTCATGCAATGTCATGATGACTTGTATTCTTACATTTTGGCCCTAAGTAAACTTTAAGAGTTACTTTTATACTTCATTAATTTGCATAAAAGGACCCATACTTTTGCTTTAATCACATATAGGTCCCTATTTTCACATAAAGACCCAAATTTCCTAGAATTTAACATATCTATTGCAATTTCTTTCCTATGGTGATACAATTTGACACCTAGTGTTACATTTTTCCTAGGTTTTGATGCTACCTCCCATTCTTACCCAATTAACACTAAAGGGCCCACATTTTTTAAAATTACATAAATGCCCTTTCTCCCCTTTGCACTTAAATTTGGCACACATACACAATAACAAACATACACACTTCACAAAAAATCTAATATTTATAATTCTAATTACCTGAATGTCACACCAACTGCCCGTCTACTTGTTTTCGGAACCCCACCATATTTGAGATTCAGTTTGAGACCTTCAATTACATGTCATATTTTCAGTACTTGTTCTACTTGTTCTTGCTAGTTCTTCGATTGCTTGCAGGATGAGTGCCCTAGTGGCCGGGTGTCGTGCTCCACAAGATCGCGGCAACCATAGGAGGTGGTGTATCGGTTGCTAAGGCGCAGTATCCTTGAAAGGCTGTAGTCGGGCCGTGAACGTCGTCTCCTCCATCAATCGAGTTATCCCATGCCTCTCATTGAAAAATCAGAAACAAACCCTACCGGATCATCCGTGGAGTTGGTAGAAGCCTTGCCATCGATCCCTCGGGGTCGTCGGGTGGTACGCAGGTGCAAAATGAACGTAGTCGAATCCACCAGGTATGGGACCGCCGACTTGTGGAATTGTCAAGTTTTGCGGTCGTTGGATGCTTACTTTGTCTGTGTTGCAGTCCTTCTTCTTCTCCTCCCGACCCCAAGCGCCGCAAGGTGGTCGGGACCGCATTTGCTGGGGATGATGTTCCAGAAGGTGCTTCTGCAGAAAGTGCTAGGATGGACCCGTCGACTACTTCTGCAGGAGTCATGACCATTGCCGTGGCGGGCACCTCGCCGGTCTGACACCCTAGGTGTTAAATATAGCAAGCAAATAGGAAGAATGTTTTGTATGTTTTGAATTGTGTGAAATTTGTGTAAAGTTATGAAAATAAGGGTATTTATGTAATTTTACAAAAGTACAAGTCCTTTTGGACCGCCGCTCACCGCCGTTCTAGGCCGTCCCCGGCGCCACCTCCAGCTCCTGACCGCTCCACGTGTCGCCCCCCTATCTCTCCCGGCCCTACTCCCCTCCATTCTGGCCTTCCCCACGCACGACACGCCGCCTGCGGCTCCGCCCGAACGCCACCGCGCCGATGCCGTGGCAAATGCCGGTGCCTCTTCGCTCCCCTCACTCCTTCTTAGCTTGCCTGTGAGCTTCTTCAGCTCATGCCCCTCCCATTTCCTTCCCTTTCCCTTACCGCGCACACCCCAAGGTCCCGGAACCCTGCCGCCGCTTTGCCTCCACAGCAGCGAGCCATTGGCCATCGTGGGCAGCTCACCCCAGCCCTCCCTGTACCACTACAACCCCCTGGGGAGCTTCCCCTCACCTCACTGACACTCCCAGGCAACTTCTCGCGGCCGAACCCCCACCGGAACCACCTCACCGTCGCTACCTCCTCGCCGGTGAGCTTCTGTTCCCGTCGAACCCATCCCTCCACCCCTTCTCCATCCAATCCAACCACCCCAGTAGCTTTCTCTCCTCTTGCTGCAACTACTGGACCAGAACTTGGCCGCCTTCCTCGCCGACGAGCCCCTCCTCGCCGCCGCCTTGGCCGCGTGGGCATTCCAACTCCGGTCATCCCCTCTTCCTCCCAAGCCCACCCCTGGACACGCCGTGAGCTCCTGATGCTCGGGGCCGGTTCTTCTCCACACCTGACACCACCCCTCGTCAGAATTTGGCCGGCGATGTCCCTGCCCTTCTTCCCTGACGAGCCAGAGACCTATTTGCTTTGATTTGAAAACTTGTAGGGTCTTAGCTGCAAGATTCCAGAGCTCCCCCCAATTCAAAGCTATGAACTTCAAAAATGTGTAGAAAATTGTAGAAAATTCAGAAAAATGCCAAACCAGTTTTGTTTGAATCCTTGAGTTAAATTAGACTACTTTTATATAGGGGTTTTGAGCTGAATATGTCTGGTTCTTGATCTTGGTTAAATAATAGGAAATAGGTGCTTTAATTAGATCTGTTGATTCATAGTTATGCTGTAGCTGAATTTTGAAACTTAGGTTGTATATCCCATGTGTAGCTCTGTGTAAAAGTTTCGAGTTCTTTACTGCTCAATTGCTTAGAAATTTGAGTACCTTTGTTGTATGTTGATGAAATGTTTAGATTTTATTTAAGAATGTTTCCGATAGTGTTTGTATCTTAAATTCATACCCTAGCTTCCTTTTTTCATTTGTAATCCATAGTAAAAGTATTAGGATTAGTAGTAGTCTATACACCAAGTTATGAAT
Source organism: Panicum hallii (assembly GCF_002211085.1). Classification (NCBI taxonomy): domain Eukaryota; kingdom Viridiplantae; phylum Streptophyta; class Magnoliopsida; order Poales; family Poaceae; genus Panicum; species Panicum hallii. Next base: position 45,520,997 of record NC_038046.1, on the reverse strand, counting down.
TTATGCTTGTTTTCAAAGATAATACATTTATGCTAGTTCTTGCTGATGAAAAATTACGAAAATATTTTGAGGTTTTTCCCTTGAGTATTTTAATCTGTGCACAAAATTTCAGAACAAGATCTTGTGTATATGTACAGTTATAAATAACTCTTTATCTGTTAGTGCTATATTTGTTTATTTTTGTGGCATAGTTTCTGTGAAGATAAAATCTTGATAAATTTAAAGTAGCTTAGACATAGCTGTATCTCTAGCAGATAAAAGTTTCAACCCCAGTGGTTTAATAGTTTGTTCTGTAAAAATGAAACATGTTCTAGGTGTTAACTGTTTGAAATAATTCTTCTGAATTATTTACTGCATAAAATGTTTTGAAAATTTTTGGGTAATTTTGATTCTATTTTTTCTGTTTGTTATAATTTTTGTAGCATCAGATCTTAATCCTAAGATCAGATGCTTATAGTTTATAAATTATATCTATTAGGTTAAAATGAAACTAGCTCTAGTTATTTTATGAATTTAAACATGTTGTTTAGTGTAGTTAACTAGGTTAGTTTATACTCAATAAATGACTGCCCAGTAGAAGAGTGAATGATATGTTTGATGAGTGAACTATATTTTCATTGGATTGCAATTTTATCGTGAAATAGAATAAAAGTCTATGCATCTTCTAAACTGCATAGTTTACATCACATGTAGACTCGACGCTTCTCGCTGACGGAGATTATCAGATCCTCCTGGAACCCGAAGTGGAAATTTTTGAAGACCCCAGGAATGTCGTTGGAGATTTAACTAAAGCTCCGAACCCGAGTTTGGAAGAGTTTATTAACGTCTCTGACCCCAGCCTCACCAGTGAAGGCAAGCCCCCGGTGCATAACCCAGTATTTCAAATTACTACATTTATGCAATCCTATATGTATATATTATATCTTGCATTAAGTCTAGGAGTTGAAATGGAACCTTAGATGCATTGAGACTAGGAACCTATATATTGTGCCTGAGTCCTTATCGGATAGATGCTTTGCTAATAGGACCGGCAGAAGTCGGGTGATTTCCTGTCACTCATGCGATATAGGAGTTGAATGTTTACTATTCTGCAATCACTATAAGGATGATGGACGGGGTCATGTGCAGTGTCATGACTCGGAAGGTTATCCCATTTGTGTTGATAAAAGTTGATAAGGTCGCAGTGTGTGGTAGTGGTGGCTAAGCATTTGAAAGTACTAGCCACATGCCGCGAAATATGGTAAAGCGGTAAGCCTAGTAACCAATCGGCCCGAGGAGTGGACATACCTCCCATCACTCGTAATTTGGTTTTGCTCACGCACCGACGTGTGGGAGTATGTTCCACGCAGCGGACAGGAGTACGGTCATGTAGTCGTGCTATAGACGTATGTCCGGCACAATTGGTGTGCGTACGGTCCTACAGTTGCTTGTGGTGGCCCTGTTCCATGAGTTAGAATGAAAGGCAAACGGTTGCTTCGGAACTATCGTTGGATGTTCCAAGCGTGTGAGTTAGATTTGCCTTGCAAGGTTTGGAAATTCGATTCAGAATCGTCCATTTCTCGCGGAGATTGAGACTGCTTATTCCTTCTGCCACATAGAGTAAGAACAGTAACCATTATGGAATAATCTGGATGGATGTTAATCTCTACCCTGTTTGTCTAGTATAGGTGCTTACCTAGAATGGTTAATGAAACTAGAATCTGAAAGCTAAAATATGAAAGTTAGCTCATACTCTTTGTTACTTTTCAGCTGAAATTAAACCCAGAACCATTTCAAGCCTTTATGAGTCTAGTTACATGGCTAAGTATACCATGAAGCGGTTAAGTCTTGCTGAGTATTAGTATACTCAGTCTTGCTAGTCTATCTTTTAGGTATGACCTTTGAAAACCCCATGGATAGTTCCACATGGCCAACTTCTGTTCCGTTTGGCTGGTCCGTGGAGTGGGATCTGTCCCCGGCTGGCAGTGACCCTCCTGAATGATGCCATGCTTCAGGCTGAGTGTGGTGTCAACCTCCGCAACATGTATAGTCGTGTGTAAATTTTCTTCCGCTGTGAATCTGGACAAGCTGTATAGCTTGTCGTTTTAAACAATATTTGTATTAGTTTACCTTAAGTTTGAAATGATTTGTAATAATATTTAATATGTTGTAGATTAAAAGTTGGTGAGCTGTTGTGTGCTTGTAAACTCGCCTTCGTGCGAGTTAAACCTGCTTTGATCCTGTTGAACCGTGGTTGTATCGGGCGAAGACCCGACAGACCAATGAGTTGTTCTGTTTGAAGTGCGTTGAGTTAATATCTGCTGTATAGCGATGACTAGTGCACTTGAGCCGGAATAATTCATGCAGTTCTGCCACAGCTGGTATCAGAGCTGTAGGTTTACTCTTACAACTGCAGCAGCTCTTAAAAATGTTTTCAGGATAAAAACTTGCTTAACAAATAAATTTATGAAGTACGTTGGATTCGTTAAGGTTGGTGCTTAGAACGCAAAGCCCTAGGGATTTATATGGGAGTAATCAGGTGGCTACTAATATATATGTAAAGAGTATAGCTCTAACTTGCAACACTACTTTCGGTTAAAACTTAAATTTATGCATAACCCAACTTTATATTTTGTAACGACACCATCGATGGTAAGGTAAGAAGGTAAGGATCCTCAGCCAACTAAGGGAGCTTGGCCTTCCCGTCGGTGATGCGAACCTAACGCTGTTTCTCAAGCAGTGGTCTACTTGAGATGCTGCCAATATATCAATTTAGGTTGAGTATATTGGGAGTATATGGTTCGGCGCAGGGTATGGCGATCGCTGTTCATACCCCCGTTTTTAAACGGTACCCCCGTGAATACGTTGCAGATGTAACGTATGCTAATGTCGTCCGTACGGCGGGAATTGTACGGATACTATTTCTATAGCGAACAGTACTTTTTGGGAACGCTTTCATGTCGTGCTGCCATGGAAGGTTCATGTTATATACATATGGTCTTCTGCAGGTACACTAACCACGATTAAGAGGTTAAGATGGATAGGACTTATTGACTAGTTATTAGAGAGAGACGTATGTGTTATGCCACCGAAATTAACCACGTAAGTCCGAAGATATTCGGCAATTGTTTTGGTTGTGAGGTCGAATAGTACGTGCATGCATAATCTATCAATAATTAAAATGAGTGCATTAAATGTGTTGTTCTTTTAAGGACAAATAGAGTGTTGTCTATATTAGTGTGGTTTCAATAGGATTCTCGTGGTAATCTTAGTTGGGTTTTCAGCATCCTTCCAAATCTCACCATTTGAATTCTTGCTTCAGATGGCGGCTCCTTCATGTGGCAGAACCACCTGAATTATTCCGGCTCAAGTGCACTAGTCATCGCTATACGGCCGATATTAACTCAACGCACTTCAAACGGAACAACCCATTGGTCTGTCTGGTCTCCGCCCGATACAACCACGGTTCAACAGGATCGAGGCAGGTTTATCTCGCATGAAGGTGAGTATACAACCACACAATAGCTCACCAACTTTTGATTACAGAATATTAAACGTTATTACAAACTGTTTCAAACTTTGAGTAAACTTATAAAAACATTGTTTAAAGTGACAAGCTAAACAGTTTGTCCAGGTTCACAGCGGAAGAAAATAAACACGCGACTACACACGCCGCGAAGGTTGACACCATGCTCAGCCTAAGGCCTGGTGTCACTCAGGAGGGTCACTGCTAGCCGGGGACAGATCCCACTCCACGGACCAGCCATATGGAACAGAAGTTGGCCATGCAGAGCTATCCGTGGGGTTCTCGAAGGTCATACCTGAAAATTTTACTAGCAAGACTGAGTATTCTAATACTCAGCAAGGCTTACCCGAGATTAGGGTATACTTTGCCCATAACTAAACTTGTGAAGGCTTGTAATGGTTCTAGGTTTAATTTTAGCTGAAAAGCAACAAAGAATATGAACTAATTTCTCATATTTTAGCTGTCAGGTTCTAGTTTCATTAATCATTCTAGGTAAGCTCCTATTCTAAGCAAGCAAGGCAGAGATTAACATTCATCCCAATTATTCCAGAATGATTACTGTTCTTACTCTATGTGGCAGAAGGAGTAACCAGTCTCAATCTCCGCGAGAAACGGACGATTCTGAATTGAATTTCACAACCTTGCAAGGCAAACCTAACTCACACGGTTGGAACATCCAACGATAGCTCCGAAGCAACCGTTTGCCTTTTCATTCCGACTCATGGAACAGGGCCACCACAAGCGACTGTAGGACCGTACGCACACCAATTGTGTAGGACATACGTCTGTAGCACGACTACATGACCGTACTCCTGTCCGCTGCGCGAAACGTACTCCAGCACGTCGGTGCGTGAGAAAAACCAAATTACGAGTGGTGGGAGGTATGTCCACTCCTCGGGCCGATTGGTTACTAGGCTTACCGCTTTACCATATTTCACGGCATGTGGCTACTACTTTCAAACGCTTAGCGACCACTACCACACGTTGCGACCTTATCAACTTTTATCAAAACAGATAGGGTAAATCTCCAGGTCATGATACTGCATATGACCCTGTCCATTATCCTTATAATGATTACAAAATAGTAAACATGGAACTCCTATATCGCGCGAGTGACAGGAAATCACCCGACTTCTGCCGGTCCTATTAGCAGAGCATCTATGCGATAAGAACTCAGACACAATACATAGGTTCCTAGTGTTAATGCATCTAGGGTTCCATTTCAACTCCTAGACTTAATGCATGATATATAATATATAAGTATAAAATTGTAGTAAATTGAAATATTGGGTTATGCAATGGGGCTTGCCTTCTTGAGTGGGGTTGGGGGCAGGAGTGTCAAGAATTTCCAAACTTTGGTTCGGACCTTCAGTTAGAGTCTCGGCGATGTTTATCGGGTCTTCAGAAAACCCTTGGTCTTGTTCCTGGATTAGCTCGTAGTCTCCGTCGTCGAGCGTTGCTGACTCTACATGATATGCAATGATTTAAGTGAGATGGTTCTTAAGTTAAGGATTTCATTTCACGATAAAGTTGCAATCCAACAAATTAATCAATATAAACTCATGAAGCAAGGGGGGGTTTGATCCCAAACGACTATGTACACTTAAGTCATGGAATTACTTTGAAGTAATTGACAAGTTTTATTTTAAAACCTATAAAGATTCTAACCTTCAATAAATAAGCTTATTGTGAATTTTTCATAATTTTCTAAAAACATACACTAAAACATTTGAATTTTGAATTCAAACTTCAAGTTTAAATTCAAATCTTGAGTAAACAGCATTATAAATTCTTGAAAATTTAATTATGAACTAATTATCAACATATTAGGTTATGGTCAAAAGATCTAAATAGAAGAGCTTTAGGAATATGTTTAAATGAATTTAAACTATTCCCAATTTGATTTGCAAAAGGTTAAAGGAACTTAAATTATAAAGCTGTGCTAAGCATGAAATTTTTACACTAGCTTACTCATGACTTAAAGAAGCTATATACCAAAAAGCACAAGAAAATAAGCTAGTATGTAAAAGTTATGCATAAGATACCCTTTTACTTTAGGTTTAAAATAAATCAAAAAGCATTTAGTTTTAATTCAAACTTTAATAACAAAAGTTGTATATTTATATTTCTAGATTCTAACAAAACTGGTTTGGTAATTTTTGGATTTTTCTACACATTACTATGAATTTTACAAGTTGACAGCTAACAGTAGCTAGGGGTCTTGCGAAGAGGTCCTCGGTTTCTTGCACAGGGGACCCTAGAACAGAAAATTATATTGCAAATAGGCCCTTGACAGCCCACGACGGTGGCCGGCGCATCGGTCCGTCGTGTTCTCGCCGGCGGCGAGGGTTTGACCGGGGAAGAAAAGGTCCTATACGACCTCCAAGACCTACTGAGTCTAGGGGTGGGTGATGTGCTCAAGGAGCAGTGGCGGAGCACGGCCGGCGACGATGGATGGCGGCAGCCATGACGGCGCACACACGTTCCCGGCGAGGGGCCGGCAAACATGGATGGACAAGGCGCGCATAAGCATCGCGAGAGCGTGGGGATGCTATAGCAGTACCTAATTGGGCCGGAGATGGGGCAGAAGGGGGTGATCGACAGCGGGGCGGGTCGGGTTCTCACCGGCGGCGATGGCAGCACAGCGTTCTACAGGCTGGGGTGCCGGAGGGTGGCGGGAAAGTAGTCGAGGAGCTTCTATAGGTTGGTGTGGTGCTGCTGGTGCCCTTGGCTGGGGTGAAGCGGCTCTGCAACGGCGGGGCGACGGCGAGGCCGAGCGGGCGGCGGAACTGGAGCTCGTCGGCGTCGTGGTCTGACTATTGCAGTGGAAGAATTCGGAATTGGTTGGCTTCGTGAGCTTCATTGGGTCGTGGGGATGCTGTTTGTGCTTTGGATCGGGAATGGGGAGCAGCGGTGGCGGCTGTCGACGGTGAGCCGAAGTCGCGGAGGAGGTCCGGTGATGTGTGGTGGTCGGAGCAGAAGAGAATGAGCGAAATGTGTGTGTGCAAACTCAAGAGCAAGTGGGCTAGGAGCTCCAGGATGTGCTCGGGGTCTAGAAGAGGATGTGGTTGTGTGGGAGCAGGAGCTGGCACACTGACGATGTGGCAGCTCGGGCGGCGGCGGCACAACGTGGGGAGAGCAGGGGCGGCCAGCGCGGGGTCGGGAAGGCGGCGGGCAAGGCGGGGAGGGCACATGGCTCGGTGCAGTGCGGCGCGGAGGCGGCGGGGGCGCGGCACATGGCCGGCCAGAGCGGCGGCGGTGCGGCGCAGAGAGAAACAGAGGAGAAAGGCGCTGGAGGAGGATGAAGGAGGACTGTTTTGTGATTTTCTAAAAGTGCAGGGACCTCTCTGAGATGTATAAGTAACTTTCAAATCAGGGCTCAAATGGAAATGGGCCCAAAAGCAAAAGTGTAGGGTTTTCCAAAATCTACAACTTTTTTTTAAGGTTCATTTGTAGAAAAGCTAAGGATTTTTAATTAATATAAAACTTAGCAAAGTCTCTAAACTTTATATAAATCCTATTTAAAAGCTACACTACATATACATCCTATGTGTAGTTTCACCTATATTTGCGATTTAAACACAAGTTTTTGACTTTTGCCAAAATAACCTTCATGTATTTGGATTCTACCTCTCATGTTCATTCATTTAACATTATATGACCTTTATTAATTTATAACTATATAAACACCCTTTTTCCTTAGCATTTAAATTTTTAAACACACTTTCACCATATTTTGAACGCAACTTCATACTAAAATCTAGTGGATGACAACACTAAGTACCTGAGTGTCACACTTCAAACATCTTTTGGGTTCATGCAGGGCATCTCCATACCAATGCCTTGCACTGGGAGGGTTTTCCTCGTCTTTTATGGGAATCACTTAGTCTATTCTTCTACACCGAGCCTCCCCAGTATGATGGAGTGGAGTATAGAGAGGAGGGTGTTCCCTGGTGTAGAGTCAAGATGACTATTTCTCAGCACCCTTTCCGTTCTCAGTGGCAGCCCATCGAGGTTGATGTGGTTGGCTATCATCTCGTCGACACCATTGAGACCGCAGCTCTTGAGGCCATCCACATCTTCTACAACCAGCATCCCATGGAAGTTGCAGGGCATCCTATCGGCCTATTCCCTACAATAGATTCCAGTGATCCTGAGTGGAATTTTAGGATAGCCCATTATGGTCATATGTTGGGAGATTCAGCTGAAGAAACACTCCGTGGCACCATTAGGTTCATAAATGTCCAGCACCACTATCAAATTTTGCTACGCCATGGCATGGGACAGTTGACTGGTATAGCTCAAGGTCATTACAGAAATGCTGATCGACAAGTTACTCAGATTGAAAAGCTTCAAGCCTTGGTCATGGAGAAGGAGGAAATCATCGCAGCGCAAGAGGAGACCATTCTTCACCGGGAGGATCAGATCAATGAGAGTGATGCAATAATCACTCAACGCAACATGATCATTGAGTTTCTTCAAGAGAAAATTCATGACATTTGTGGCAGAACCGCTCGAATTATTCTGGCTCAAGTGCGCTATTGATCGTCGTACAACTGCAATCAGCCCAACGCACTTCAAACGGAACAATCCTTTGGTCTGTCGGGTCTCCGCCTGATGCAACCACGGTTCAGCAGGATCGAAGCAGGTTTACCTCGCATGAAGGTGAGTTCACATCACAGAATAGCTCATCAACTTTTAATTTACAGTCATACATACATTATTACAAACCGAGTTCAAAGATAAGTAAACTTATACAAACCATGTTCAACTGACAAGCATAACAGCTTGTCCAAACTCACAGCGGAAGAAAAAAATTTTTTTACGCGACTACACACGTCGCGAAGGCGAACACCAAGCTTAGCCCAGGGCCTGGTGTCACTCCGGAGGGTCAGTGCCGGCCGGGGACGGGTCCCACTCCACGGACCAGCCAAAAGGAATGGACGTTGGCCACACAAGGTTGTCCGTGGGATTTTCGAAGGTCATACCTGAAACAGATATTGGCAAGGCTGAGTATTCTAATACTCAGCAAGGCTTACCCGGGGTTGGGTATACTTTAGCCCGTAACTAGACTCATGAAGGAGTTGTAAAGGCTCTAGGTTTATTCTCAGCTGAAAAAGCAACAAAGAGTATAAACTACTTTCAAGTTTTAGCTTTCAGATTCTAGCTTGGGTAGCCACTCTAGGTTAGCACCTATACTAAACAAGCATGATAGATATTATCATCCACCAAGATTATCTCATCAACAATTACACTTTTTACTCAATGTGGCAGAAGGGATAAGCAGTCTCATGCATCGTGAGAGGCGGACGATTCCTGAATCGAGATTCAACCTTGCAAGGTAAACCTAACACACACGCTTGGAATACCAACAGGGCGTTCCGAAGCAACCGTTTGCCTTTCTTTCCGACTCGTGGACAGGCCACCACAAGCGACTTGCAGGACCGTGCGCACATCACTCGTGCAGGACATACATCTGTAGCGTGACTACAAAACCCGTATTCCTGTCTGCCATGCAGAACGTACTCCCACAGGTCGGTGCGTGTGTACATAACATAAAGATCGAGTGGTGGGAGGTATGTCCACTTACCGGGCCGATTGGTTACTAGGCTTACCGCTTTACCATATTTCGCGGCATGTGGCTAGTACTGTTCAAACGCTTAGCCACCACTACCACACATATCGACCTTATCAACTTTTAACGAAACAGACAGGGTAAACTTCCAGGTCATGATACAGCACATGACCCTGTCCGTCATCCTTATAGTGGTTGCAGGAATGTAAACAAGCAACTCCTATATCGCGCGAGTGACAGGCAATCACCCGACTTCTACCGGCCTTATTAGCGGAGCATCTATCCGATAAGGACTCAGAAGCATTACATTGGATTCCTAGTATTCATGCATCTAAGGTTTCACTTCAATTCCTAGACTTAATGCAAGATATAATATAGATAGATATAGATTGCAGTGTAAATAAAATAATGGGATATGTCCGGGGCTTGCCTTCTGGAGTGGGGTTAGGGGCAGGAGTGTCAGAGGCTTCCGAACTAGGGTTCGGGGCTTCAGTTAGTCCCTTGACGACTTGCGTTGGATCTTCTGGAAAGCCTTGGTCTTGTCCTAAGACCAATTCGTAGTCCCCGTCGTCGAGCGTCGTTGATTCTATATGAGATGCAATAAATTAAATAAGGTGAAATTTAAATTTAAGATTTCACATTTCAAATATTGTAACTCATCCAATTTAACACACAAGAATTCATAAAATAAAGAGAGTTTTAGGTTTGTAACACTATTTATAAAGAAATTACAAAAATATTATGGGGTTTGTTGCAAACAAGAACTAAAACATTTAAATTAAATTTGAAATGAACCAAAATTTGAATTCAAAACTTTTAAGTAAAAGATTATAGGTTTTAGAACTTTGACTATGTATTAGACATTAAATAATATCACATTAGAGGATGACAATAGATTTTAATTAGAAAAGTTATACATTAGGTTTAGTTAACATTTCAAATTTGAAAGTTCAAAATAAAAGAAGTTAAGTCAAAATCAAATTTGAGTTTGAAACTTTGCACAAAGGTACCTAGAGTTTATGGAATATTTATACCAAACTTCATAAACAACAAAGCATGAAATATCAAAGTTAAGCATAAACTACCCTTATTCTTAAGTTTAAAATAAAGGTAAAAGTATTTTGTTTCAAACCAAACTTCATTAACAGAAGTTTTAGAGTTTGAAATCTAGTTTTTAACAAAACTAGTCTTGCCATTTTTGGATTTTTTTGTGCATTACTACGAATTTTGCAAGACAGGAAACGCTTTCACATGAAATAACAGTCATCCTTTACAGAACAGCCCCTACATTTAGCGATTAACCCCCTGGAAAGAAAACACTTAGAGCAATTGGGTCCACGGCCATGGCCGGCGGGGAGGAGTTCGGGTCCGGCCAAATTCCGGCCGTGGGGGTCGCCGGCGATGAGGGGGAAGGGGAGGGGGAGCACGAGGAGACTTCGGGCTACCTATTGGTGGTCTTGGAGGGACTCAAGGCGGCCGGAGCAGTGCTACCCACGGGAGGCCGAGCCGGCGGCCGGAGTCGTGCGACGGTGATGGGGTTCCGGCGTGCGGAGGAGGAAAAGGTCTGGCTGGGGAGGTGCGGTGGGGGACGGGGGAGCTGATGGTGCGGTCGGTTTGGGGAGGAAGAGAGCGGAGGGGGAGGCTCCACGATGACCCGAGGTCACGGCGGCGCTAATGGAGGCGGCAAGCTTCTGTACACGCGCGGGGAGGGTCTGGAGCGCCCTTTTATAGGCAAACGAAGTGGAAAAGGGAAGCACGGCAAGCTGGGCTCGGGTTTGGGGTTGCTACCGGGGGAGATGAACTATAGAGGCGCGGCAGCGACAGAGGCGCCGGCGGTGGCGTTGCAGTACCGCAAGGCGGCGTGGCGCGCAGGCAGGGTGCCAACAGGGGGGGGGCTAGAGCGGTGGACGGGCAGGAGGATGACGCGTGGACGAGGGCGGCACAGGAGATGGCCGGCGGTGGCCAGGAGCGGCGCATTATGCCGGCGGCAGGGGCACCAGACTTGCAGCGGCGCAGAACAGAGGAGCAGGGCGCAGGGAGGAAGAAGGGGGAGGAACCGAACCAGGGACTGATTTGTAAATTCAGAGAAAAGTAGGGACTTCACTAAAAAGGACTTGCAACTTTTAAACCAGTGCTCAAATGAAGATGGTCCAAAAAGCAAAAGTGCATAGTTTTTCAAACTCTACAACTTCTCTTTAAGGTTCATCTGCAGTTGAGCAACAGTTTTGAAGATAAAATAGACTTAGTAATATTTTCTTATTTTATGTAAATCCCATGGGTAAAATTACTTTTACATGTATACCCAAGGGTAATTTCACTTATTTTGCAATTTTAACCACAGTTACCCTCCTTTGCAAAACAACCCTCATACTTTTAAACTTTTCCCTCTTTATCTACCCATTTTGCATAAAAGGACCTCTAGTTAAAATTAATTATATAAACATCACTTTTTCCATAACATTGCATATATTAAACACATATTTTGTCATACTTTGGACCTAAAAACATAGCAAAAATCTAGGGTGTGACTAAGCTAATTATCTGAGTATCACAGCCTTCCCCCCTAAAAAGAATCTCGTCCCGAGATTCCGAAGCAAGATGGAATAGAAAGATCAAGCTCGGAAATTAGTTTGGAAGAAATTAGGAAAGTTACGTTGAAGATAAGATTCAGTTTCCCATGTTGCTTCTTCTTCTGTATGATGGTTCCACTGAATCTTGTACATTCTGGTGGTTTCTCTTCTGGTGCTTCTCTCTTTAGTGTCTAGGATTCTGATTGGATGCTCTGTATAGGTCAGATCTGGTTCGATTTCAATAGCTTGGGAATCGATGATTTCGGTGGGGATCTTAACACACTTTCTAAGTTGGGATACATGAAAGATGTTATGGATGGCCGCTAAATGGGGAGGAAGTTGGAGACGATAAGCTACAGGTCCATAGATTTCAAGGATCTCAAAGGGTCCGATGTATCGAGGAGCAAGTTTTCCTTTTACACCGAATCTTTGAACACCTCGGGTAGGAGATACTCGAAGATATACGTAGTCTCCTACTTGAAACTGCAATGGTCTTCTTCGTATATCAGCGTAGCTTTTCTGTCGAGATTGGGCGGCCTTTAAATTGTTCTGGATAAGCCTGACTTTATCCTCTGCTTCCATAACTAGATCGGGTCCAAAAATTTTACGCTCGCCGGTTTGTGACCAACTCAAAGGAGTTCGGCAACGGCGACCGTATAACGCTTCAAATGGGGCCATCTTAATACTTGTCTGATAGCTATTATTGTAAGAAAATTCTGCCAATGACAAGTATTTATCCCAATTTTTGTCAAATTGAAGTACACAAGCTCTGAGCATATCTTCCAGAATCTGGTTTACTCGCTCAGTTTGCCCATCTGTCTGAGGATGATAGGCAGAGCTTCGAATTAACTTAGTTCCAAGAGCATCATGAAGTTGCTCCCAGAACCTAGCGACGAATTGCGCTCCACGATCAGAAATAATTGTTTTAGGTACTCCATGAAGACGAACAATTTGATCCAGGTAAATCTCGGCATACCTTTTGGCATTATATTTAGTATGCACGGGAAGGAAATGTGCAGTCTTGGTTAATCGGTCAACGATTACCCAAATAGAGTCATGCTTCCGGGAAGTATTGGGCAGACCAACAATAAAGTCCATACTGATATCCTCCCACTTCCACGAAGGAATGGGTAGAGGTTGAAGGATACCAGCAATCTTCAGATGACTGGCTTTGACTCTTTGGCAGATATCACATTCCGACACATATTTGGCAATCTCTCATTTCATACAAGTCCACCAAAAGTTCTGTCTCAGATCCTGATACATCTTCGTACTGCCAGGATGTATAGAGAATTTGGATAGATGGGCCTCATCCATTATTTGTTTACGGAGCCTATGGTTCTTGGGTACAACAATACGTTCATTGAACCATAGAACTCCTTTAGGATCCATTCGGAAGCATTTATACTTTCCTTCTCCTTGCATTAACTTCTGTTTAATGGTTCTGACTCCTTTATTACACTGTTGCGCTAGAACAATGTTATCTCTAAGTGTGGCTTCAACCGATAGATGGTTTAAGTCACCTTGGGAAATGATCTCTAAGTTGAGCTTACTCATTTCCCAACAGAGAGTTTCGTCGAATGCTTCAATGGATAGGCAAGAACAATGTGCTTTGCGACTAAGGGCATCTGCAACGACATTGGCCTTGCCTGGATGATAATGCACTTCCAAATCATAATCTTTGATAAGTTCTAGCCAGCACCTTTGCCTCATATTCAGATCTGCCTGGGTAAAGATATACTTGAGGCTTTTATGATCAGTATAAATATGACATTTCGTACCCATCAGATGGTGTCTCCAGATCTTTAGGGCATGAATAACAGCTGCAAGTTCAAGATCATGAGTAGGGTAGTTCTGTTCATGAACCTTAAGTGCTCTTGATGCATATGCAATTACTCGGTTGTCTTGCATAAGTACACAACCAAGTCCAGTTCCCGATGCATCACAGTAGATGTCAAAAGGTTTTGAGACATCTGGTTGAGCTAAGACTGGAGCAGTAGTAAGATGATCTCTGAGAATATGAAATGCATCTTCGCATTTTTGATCCCAGGAGAATTTCACACCTTTCTTTAGTAGTTCGGTCATGGGTTTGGCTATTCTGGAGAAGTCAGGAATGAAACGGCGATAATAGCCAGCTAGACCGAGAAAACTACGAATTTGATGGACGGAAGTCGGGGGTTTCCAATCCATCACTTCTTGTACTTTACTGGGATCAACGGATATTCCGTCACCAGAAATGGTATGGCCCAGAAATTTGACTGTATCCAACCAAGACTCACATTTAGAGAATTTGGCGTACAGATGGTGGTCTCTTAATCGTTGAAGGATGACATGGAGATGTTGGGCATGATCTTCTGAATTTTTAGAGTAGATCAAGATGTCATCAATAAAAACTACGACAAATTTGTCGAGTTCTTGCATGAAGACAGAGTTCATAAGGTACATGAAATATGCTGGAGCATTGGTGAGACCAAACGACATAACCAGATACTCATATAGACCATATCTGGTGGAGAAAGCTGTTTTGGGAATATCGCTGGGCCGAATCTTAATTTGATGATAGCCGGAACGAAGATCTATTTTAGAAAACACCTTGGCTCCGGCTAGCTGATCAAAGAGGATATCAATGCGGGGTAGAGGATACTTATTTTTAATAGTCACCACATTGAGAGGACGATAATCCACACATAGCCTTAAGCTATTATCTTTCTTTTTCACAAACAGGGCTGGACAACCCCAGGGTGATGCACTCGGACGAATGAAACCTTTGTCTAAGAGATCTTGGAGTTGGATTTTTAACTCGGCCAATTCATTCGGAGGCATTCGGTAAGGTCTCTTAGAGATAGGGGCTGTACCAGGTTGGAGTTCTATGATGAACTCGATATCCCTGTCCGGGGGCATTCCAGGTAGGTCATCCAAAAATACATCTGGATATTCACAGACGACTGGAATGTCCTCTAGTTTAATCCCAGACGTAGCATAGGTGCAAGAGTTGAAGGATTTTGGTTGTGGAAGATAAAGAATGGTAGGCTCATTTTCTGGCACATTTATCTCCACAGTTAGAGAAGGGATATCTAAGGACACATGATGCTGGGTCATCCAGTTCATACCTAAAAGAACATCCATCCCCTTTAGGTCTAGTACTAACAGATCTGTTTTGATTAGATGACTACCCAGCTGAATTGGTACCATTCTACAGATTTGATTGGACACAATCTTACCACCAGGAGTTACGATCCTATAGGCTTCATTTATATAACAGATATCCAAGCCCACTTTGGTCCCGCAATCCATAGTAATAAAACTATGGGTAGCACCAGTATCAAACAGAACAATAACGGGATGATGGTTGATAGAAAATGTACCCGTCATTATCGATGCCCCTTCAGGGAGTTTAGAGAGTGTGGTGAGGTTTACCCTCCCTTGATGGACCTGCACCACTTGCTTCTTGCCCTTGCCCTTATTGTTTGAATTAAATGTTTGCCCTTGGAAAGATTTCCTAGGTTGAGGGCAATCCTTGATGTAGTGGGATGGGCTTCTGCAATTGAAACAACGATAATTGTTGTTTCCTGGAGTAGCTGGCGGAAAGCTCGGCCGCGGTCCTTGTTGGGGTTGTTGCTGATTTTGTGGCAGCGGCGGTCGGTTGAATTGTGCTTGTTGGGGAGGTCAAGCTACCCATCTGCCGGGTAAAATGCCTCGAGGCGGAGCTCGAGGAGCGTTGCTCGGAACCAACCGATACCGTGGCGGCTGTGAAGTTACAGGCCCTGTGGGTGCTTTCCGTTTCTTTTCCGCTCGGTGGGCGGCAATGCAATCCTCCTGAGTAATGGCCATATTGACCAACTCATTAAAATTTTCTGCCTTCACCAAGTTCAGCCATTCTTTAAGTTTGGTGTTTAGGCCTCGGCGAAAGCGATCACATTTGCGGGCATCAGTGTCCGCATGAGATCCCGCATACTGGCACAGATGATTGAAAACCTGGGCATACTGTGTAACAGTGCGAGTACCCTGGGTCAAACTCAAAAATTCATTGAGCTTCCGCTCAATGAGTCCGGCTGGTATATGGTGTGCTCGGAACGCAGTCCGAAACTCGTCCCAGGTGACGACGTGATCCGCGGGTTGCATAGCATGGAACTGGTCCCACCAGAGACGGGCAGTGCTCCGAAGTTGCTGGGCTGCAAAGAGCACCTTATTCTCATCTGTACATGGGGCTGGTAATAAGGCGAACTTGGATTCGATAGTTCGAAGCCAAGCATCTGCGTCTAAAGGTTCATCGGCCTTATGGAATAATGGCGGTTGAGTGCTGAGGAAGTCCTGGTAACTGGCCAATAGAAGTTCACCTCGGCCTCGAGGTTGCTGCTGGAAGTGGCCCATCTGAGCTTGCACAAGTTGATTTAGAAGCTCGGTTTGCCGGGCCATAACCTCAGCCAAGTTTGGAGATGGCGGTGGTGGTTGTTGAGAACTACCAGGTTGACCTGCCCGGAATCCCTCCGGGGTACCACGAGTAGCTCCAACCATCTGAAATAAAGGAGACATCCATTATCAACCATAATCTTACTCCAGTTTCAGATAATATGCAATTACCAATCGAAAATGTAATGCATATGCTCCATTCCATCCACTTATAACAGATGCACAGATATTGAACAGGATAACTAAAACCCAAGATTTGGAGTACTATTCAGATACTGATATCCTTACATCTTACATCAACACACTCAAACTATTACAAACTTTTGCCTAAAAAATACATGCCACACATACAACAAGTGGCTTTATAACTAAATAATTTACACACTACTTATGTTACATCTTATACACTAATTACATCTAAACCATCACCCTCTCAGTCACAACTAAAAGTCATCAAAATTTCCTACTGATGACTGACTTCCGGAAGAGGAATGGTAGGGACTAACGACAGGATCCCCGTGCTCAGAATCAAGTTCGGAGACCCCTTCCATCTCCTCTGGGTCTTCCTCTTCAGCTTCAGGGGCTGCAGGTGCAACAGGAGGAATCGGGGGCTGCTGTAATTCCTCAATCTGAGCTTGCGCGTCATCCACCGCAAGGATCAGATCTTGGACTTGCGTCTGTAGAAATTCGATAACAGTATCCCGCTGAGTGATTATATGATCACTTTCATTAATTTGATCCTCCCGATGGTGGATGGTCTCGTTTTAAGCAGCAATAATCCCATCCTTCTCGATTACCACAGCTCAGAGTTGATCCACCTGGGTGATGTGTCTGGCAGCTTCCCCGTGGAGACTCCGCGCAGCATTAATCAGATGGCCTATCTCACGGCGTAGCAACATATGATAGTGGTACTGCACGCCCGTGAAACGCCTCATCCCTTGCAGTACTTCTTCTGGTGGACCTTCCAGTCTATGACTCTCAGGAATTGTCCCGAGGTCCCGCTCTGCTTTACCAGGATCTGTTGTAGCAAACAAGCCAATGGGTTGTCCTACAACTTCCTCGGGGTGTTGACTGCAAAAAGCATAAATGGCTTTTAGAGCCGCCGCTTCGATAGTATCCACAATTCGGTAGCCTATCATGCTGATCTCAATAGGCTGCCATTGTGAACAAAAAGGATGCTGAGGGATAGTCATCCTGACATGAACTCTATGGATTCCTTCTTCCACATGTTCCACAGCGTCATACTGAGGAGGTTCCGTATAAAGGAAGGTTTGCAAAGACTCCCAAAGCAAACGGGGAAAACCCTCCCAATGAAGGGCATTGGTGTGGAGATGCCCTTCCGGATCCCAGAAGACATTGGAAGGTGCTGCCATCTGCGACCAGAATGCAAATGGTGAAACTTTTTATCTTGTTAAGAGAGTACAAGATAAACAGATCAGGTAGCCACTTTTGGTAACAGCAAAAACTGGAAATTAGATGAAAAACTAAGATTTCTTATAAGATACCCAACCTAAAACTATCCTTAGAACTTCATTAGCCCAATCCAAAGACAAGCAACACATCTTCATATATGGAATTGCTTTTATTAACAGGTTATGCATGCACGTACTACTCGTCCTCGCAAGCCAAAACAACTGCCGAATATGTTCGGACTTACGTAGTTAATTCCGGTGGCATAACCATACATCTCTCACTATATATAACTAATCGATAAACCCTACGCATCCTAATAGCGTAATCGTGGTCAGTGTACCTGCAGAAGAATACACATATATATATCTCCAGAACCTTTCATGGCAGCACGACATGAAAGCGTCCCCAAACATTACTGCTCACTCGAGATATGTTTTGGTATGATTCCTTAGCTGGTGTTGGTTAGTATCTTTGCAACCCTGGCCTCTCGGATATATAAGGGAGGGCAGGGACCCCTCTCAAAACACGGTCTCTAGATCATTCTACACCTAAGGTAATACAAACCACCATACAGGACGTAGGGTATTATGCACCTGGCGGCCCGAACCTGTCTAAACTTTGTGTTCCTTGTACCTTCGAGTTCCTGATCTCTGCGTTCCCTCACCCAAAACTTACCACCTTGGGTATATCCCTCGGTGGGCAGCCGGTTAAACACCGACAGCTGGCGCGCCAGGTAGGAGGACGCGTCGAAGATCCATCGGCGAGCTCGATGGCATCTTTCAAATTCACCAGGTCAGTTCCCTCTTAGGGCACGACATTCTTTTTTGGCTCGTGGGTCTGCATCGCAGATGGTGTGGGCAATTTTTGATGATTCCTTGTCGACATGAAGCCAAAGACTTCTGCTACGGATCTCCGTAGCGACCTCGGCAAGTTCGTCGACGATTTCGATGACTTGTCGACCTGCGCTTCTGCGACAAAGATCGGGGTGGAGTCTGCTCCAGGCTCGGCTTCATCCAGTGTTGTCCCAACTTCCCTTAGGTTGGACTCGTTCCAATCTAAAGATTTGCATAACCGATCTCCAGGATTCAGTTCACGCAACCTGGCCACTGATCTCCAGGAGGCCAACATCTCTGGGGCTTTGGGTTGTTTTGGCGCCAGTGATTTGGTGATCACCTCCATGCCGAAGGGGCGCATTGTACATTGGAGGGGCATGGCACTCTCCGATCTACTCGAGGCGGAGGGTTGACTTGTGGCTCACCTCGAGCCCATGCCCTTTCAAGAGGGCAGGCCGTTGGCTACCCCGGCGGAGGGGTCGACTGAACTAGTCGACGCGAGCTCTCACGAGCTCACCTCCCACCAGGTGCTAATGGCGGAAGAAGGCGAGGACGATGGTGGTTTTCCCATCGTCGACTTCAAAGCAGTGTCTGAAGATGAGGCCACTGCCAATGCTGGCGAAGAGAATGACGCCGATCGTGAGGCGCGGAGGGCCAGGAACAGGGCCTGCACAATCTGGCGAAGGAGGGCCAACGAGCGTAGGCGATCTATGTATCGCGAGCTTGACCCTGAGTTTGTCGCCATAAGCGAACGGGGTTTTAGGACCCCGGTGGCTAACATTGCCAGGGTTACAGCCATCCTTGAGCGCAGCCACGATCCGAACGTGCGTCAAGCACTTCTTTACGCACAGAGGGCCTGGATCCAGCTGGATCAGCAAAATCCACCTTCTACCATCAGGGAGGACTGCGTGGGTGAGAGTCGGAGCCAGGCTCACAGCCGAACGGCTGGCGGTCGCCCTCGACTTCAGCCCAGCCACAACAACAACGCTCGAGGGAGCCAGGTCCCTGGCGGGAGGCAACAGCCACCTTCGGGGGGTAACCCGCGACGGGCCAATCATCGGCCTCCTGCAGAAGACTTGCGCCAGCACATTAATGAAGGCCACGATGCGCGGACTGTGATCTCCTCCAGGCGTAAGGTATGTGAAGAAGTCGAGACTAAAGGGACTGATTGCAGTGATCGTTTTCCAGCTTTCTCTGCGCGATTCAGCAGCTATAAGTACCCCGAGGGCTTCAAGCCGATCGGCATCACCAAGTACGACGGCAAGCAGGCACCTCAGCAGTGGCTCCGTTGTTACTCCACAGCCATTGAGGTCGCAGGGGGCTCGAACATCACCAAAGTTGTCTACTTTCCGATGGCTTTGGACCCTACACCGATCACCTGGCTGGAGAGCCTCAGTAGCAACTCCATCGACTCCTGGGAGCGACTCAAGAAGGTCTTCATCAACAACTTCCAGGAGCGATCGCTCGTGCAGGTACTCATCACGATCTTGCCTAGTGTAAACAGGAACGTAATGAGCTCCTGCGGTCCTACACATGTTGCTTCTTCAACATCCGCGCCACCATCGCAAACATTTCGGAGGGCAACATCATCGACTGCTTCTACAACGGCATCACCTACCTAGGCATCTACAGAGATTTTGGGCGGAACAGGCCGAAGACCGTTGCGGGCCTTCGTGATATGATGCACGATTGGTCCGAACAGGAGGAGAAGATGCGGGAGCGGTTCCCACGGCGTCAAGATAGCAACCTGAGGCGCCTAAACGACAACCGCAACGATAAAGGCCAGCGGGACTTTTCGGGTCCACCCCGAAAACGAAAGCTAGATGATATCATCGCGGCTATGGATCGTCCTTCGCAGGGCAAGAAGTCGACAACGCAGGAGGAGTTCGAGATGCTCCTGTAGAAAAAGTGCCCATGGCACCCAGGTGCCAGCCATGCTGCCATTGACTGTTACCACCTTCGGAGGACGTTCAGCAACTCCGGTGGTGGTAAGAGAACAAGAAGCCTGCGGACAAAGAACCCGAGGATGACGACCACGATGACCGAAGGTGCAACCCGAAGTTCCAGGATGCTTCGAAGGTCGTCAACGTCATCTTCGGGGGAGATGAGGATTTTAGCTCCAGGCGGGACCAGAAGCTGCTTCTCCGGGAGATCATGTCCGTCGAGCTGGCGGTACCACGACCACTCCGTTGGTCAGAGGTCCCCATCTCATTCTCCCGTGATGACCAATGGACGAGCTTTTCGGAACCCGGAAAGTTCCCCTTGGTCCTCGATCCTGTGGTGGCGGAGGTCAAGCTCACCAAGGTCCTCATCGATGGAGGAAGCGGGCTCAACCTCATCTTCGTTAGCACTTTGAGGAAGATGGGCCTGGACTTCAAGGACATGCTGGTTCCCAGCAAGTCCCCTTTCTATGGCATCATCCCAGATAACGCGGCACACCCACTTGGTACGGTCGTCCTCCCAGTCACCTTCGGCACGAGGGAGAACTACCGCACTGAGTTTATCAAGTTCGAAATAGCTAACTTCGAATCTTCTTACCATGCAATTTTGGGCCGTCCGGCACTTGCCAAGTTTATGGCAGTGCCACATTACATTTATCTACTTCTCAAGATGCTAGGGTTAAGTGGAGTTCTTACTCTCCGTGGCGACTTAAAGAAGTCGTATGACTGCAATCAGGAGGCAATTCAGTATGCCTCGACTACTCGCGTGCCAGATGCTTCCGGAGAAGTACTCACGGCGGTGCAGCAGTTATCCCAGTCCGGGCTGGAGATTCCCTCCAAGAAGGCCAGCAAGTCAAGCATCCAGTCGACTGATGATGTGACCCTAGAGACGATCCAGCTCCAGGAGGGAGATTCATCTAAAACCGCTGTCATCGGTGTGGGCTTAGGTGACAAATAGGAACTCGCGCTCATCAGCTTCCTTCGGGCTAATCGAGACATATTCGCATGGAAACCAGCGGATATGCCAGGGGAGCTCAGGGAGTTGATCGAGCATGCTTTGAATGTACACCCAAAGGCTGTGCCTAAGAAGCAACGCCTGCAAAGGTTTGCTCACGATAAGCATGAGGCCATCAAACGGGAGATAGCTAAACTTCTCGCGTCTGGAATCATTAAAGAAGTAATCCATCCAGAGTGGGTAGCTAATCCCATTCTTGTAAAGAAAAAGAACAATGAATGGAGAATGTGTGTCGACTACACTGATCTTAACAAGCACTGCCCAAAGGATCACTTCGGGCTCCCGCTCATTGACCAAGTTGTCGATACGACGGCTGGTTGTGTCCTTCTTTGTTTTCTTGATTGTTATTCAGGATATCATCAGATTGCGCTCAAGGAGGAGGACCAAATCAAGACAGCATTCATCACCCCGTACGGGACATAGGCCTACAAAACCATGTCCTTCGGGTTGAAGAATGCAGGAGCAACCTATCAGCACGCGATCCAGATGTGCTTCACGGATCAGCTGCACCGGAATGTTGAGGCCTATGTGGATGATGTGGTCATCAAGACCAGGGATTCCCATGACTTGATTGCAGATTTGGAGGAAACGTTTAGTAGTCTACGCAGATTTCGGTGGAAACTCAATCCTACCAAGTGTGTTTTTGGAGTACCTTCAGGGAAATTGCTTGGGTTCATCGTTAGCAACCGGAGCATTGAAGCCAACCCTGTAAAGATCATGGCCATCACTGACATGGGGGCTCCGGCCACAATCAAGGATGTGCAGAAGTTAACAGGTTGTATGGCAGCCCTAAACAGGTTCACCTCCCGACTCGGGGAGAGAGGACTACCCTTCTTCAAGCTCCTAAAACACCAAGATAAGTTCCAATGGACGGAGGAGCCCGAGCAGGCCCTGCAAGATCTGAAACATCACCTTCAGTCACCTCCGATCCTTACAGCACCATTGCCGGGGGAAGATCTACTACTCTACATCGCGGCAACAACTCATGTTGTCAGCATTGCTACTGTAGTCGAGGGAGGCGAGGAAGGCCATGCATTTGGAGTGCAGAGGCCTGTCTACTTCGTCAGCGAGGTACTCTCCGAATCCAAGGTATGATACCCCACCGTCCAAAAGCTTTTATATGCAATTCTAATCGCATCAAGAAAGCTGCGCCATTATTTCGACGAGTACAAGATCACTGTGATTACGGATTTCCCGCTGGCTGATATTCTTCATAATCAAGATGCCACGGGGCGTATATCAAAGTGGGCAGTGGAACTTGGGGCTTTGTCAATCGACTTCAAGCCACGCACTGCAATCAAATCTCAAGCTCTAGTCAACTTCATGGCTGAATGGAGGGAGAATCAAGTCCCAACTCCGGTCGATAAGCCAGAGCATTGGACCATGTACTTTGATGGGTCCCTCAAGCTCAATGGCGGTGGCGCTGGAGTTCTGCTTATTTCTCCACGAGGTGAACAATTGAAGTATGTCCTTCAGATCCTGTGGGCGGTATCCAACAATGAAGCTGAGTATGAAGCCTTGCTTCACGGGCTTCGTTTGGCAATATCACTAGGGATCAAGCGACTACTTGTGTATGGCAATTCTCTTCTCGTTGTGCAGCAAGTCAACAAAGAGTGGGACTGCAACAAGGAGACGATGGAGGCCTATGTGCAGGAAGTGCGCAAGCTAGAAAACAAATTTTCCGGCTTGGAGGTTCATCACGTGCTAAGAGAGCACAATGTTGGCGCAGACACCTTGTCCAAGCTGGGGTCGACATGTGCTCAGGTCACACCAGGAGTCTTCATCCAGGAGCACAAGCAGCCATCCATCAAGCCTTCTCCGCAAGTAACCATCGACGCGGGTCCCCAACAACCCGATCAAGAGGTTATGGTGCTGCGAGAGGACTAGCGAGAGGCTTTTATCGACTTCATCCGAGATCAAAAGCTAACAGCAGGAATCGATGCCAGGAGCGCAGAGGCGGCACGCGTCATGCACAGAAGCAAGGGTTTTGTCCTGGTCAACAGCAAGCTCTATCGGCGCGGCGCTCCGTCAGGTGTTCTCATGAAGTGCGTCACAAAGGAAGAGGGTTACGACATACTGCGGGAGATCCACGAGGGTGTCTGCGGTAACCACGCAGCTTCAAGAACGCTGGTAGGGAAGGCATATAGGGCTGGTTCCTGGTGGCCCACTGCAGTATCCGACGCGGAGGATCTCGTGCGCAGGTGCCAAAATTGTCAATTCTTCGGCAAGCAGACTCATGTTCCTGCCCACAGCCTCATCACCATACCGCCATCCTGGCCCTTTGCTTGTTGGAGCCTCGACATGATTGGGCCCTTCACAATGGCACCAGGCGGTTTCACCCATGTTTTGGTGGCTATCGACAAGTTTACCAAGTGGATTGAGTACAAGCCGATAGCCAAGCTCACACCAGATCGGGTTGTTGACTTCATCTCGGATATCTTGCACCACTTCGGCTTTCCCAATACCATCATCACAGACTTGGGATCCAATTTCATGGCCAACCAGTTCTGGGAATTCTACGAGAATGCATGCATCAAGGTTAAATATGTCTCGGTCGCACACCCAAGGGCCAATGGACAAGTCGAAAGGGCGAACGGTTTGATAATCAACGGCCTCAAGAAGAGACTCTACGATGAAAACAGCAAGAATGGGGGCAAATGGATACATGAGCTGCCACATGTCGTCTGGGGGCTTCGGACTCAGTCATCCAAAGCCACAGGACAAACGCCTTTCTTCCTCGTATACGGATCTGAGGCTATCTTACCGGCCGATATCATGTGGAAGTCCCCAAGGGTTGTAATGTACAACGAAGGCGAGGCGGATGAGGCGAGGCAATTAGAGCTCAATTCTGTCGAAGAGGCTCGCTGCACCACTCTTGTTCAGTTAGCCCGATACCTGCAGGGGATCCGCCGATATCATGATCGCAACGTGAGGGAGCGATCATTCAGCATCGGTAACTTGGTCTTGCGTCGCATTCAAGACGAGTTCGGCCTACACAAGCTCAATTCAAGGTGGGAGGGCCTGTTTGTCATCAAACAGGTTACAAGACTAGGGTCTTATCGACTACAATATCCCGAAGGTCAAGATATTCTGAACTCTTGGAACATCCAGAACCTGCGCAAGTTTTACCCATGAGAAGATGTCCGGGTATAGCTGAATCTCCAGGGGCTTAGACGGCCTCCTTTCCTCGAATCAGTTTGGAGGCTATGCGCCACAAGACTCGGGTTGAAAATTTCTCTATGAACATGCGGAGGCTACGGCCACTTGCAGCATTTACATAAATCAGCTTCTTGTCATGAATTGTACGGAGGCCACAGCCACATTTATATCTTATCAATTTCATGTTTCGACATAACCATCCGCTCCGTTCATATCTTCTACGGCTCGACTTCCGCCGCGACCTTGGACGGTCGCACGCGATAGTAGTTGCATCTATCCCAACAAATCAATCCGTTCGACTGGTTTATACCCAGCTTGTTGGATGGGCTCGCGTAAAGAGCTACCTCGACTACATCCCGAGTCGTTGAACTCAGGGTAGTTTCATTTTTGCCATAAACATGGCAGAATCACGGTGATGCCCGCGTTTGCTCCCAACGAGTTCGAATCGTCCATTTGGTTCTTACCTAACTCAAGGAGCGCGATCATATGAGGGGTGACTTCGACTACACCTAGAGTCGGTGCACTCGGGGTAGTTTTGTTTTTCTACCTTACGCACGGCAATTCCGCGATGATGCTCGCATTCTTTCCTAACAGTTTAGACCCGCTCGGTCATGTTGCGGCTAACTTGTTAGATGATTACCCGCTTGGATCTATGACTACCTTCCGGGTCGCTGCACCTAGGGTAGTGTCTACTACTTAGCCTTTGAGCCTAGATTCCAATTCAGCCATGGCACAAACACAAGTAGAGGCATCAAATACAACATTTATACAGGGAATGAGTACTTGTTTTTTACACCCTAATCCTGTACTACACTTTGAACTATACGTTCTGATACAGGTTGGGCTTCTAGGAGGTATCTGTCGAACTGATCCTCGGTGCAGTCCACTGCCATTCCTTGAGCAAATATTTCCAGCTGCGCGTTTGGCAGGAAGGACTTCAAAATCGCGAGGGCGTTGCTGACACATGCAACAGGAGCCTCGGAGAGGAATTTGAGTACCTTCTTCGGGGCTTCGCAGAGCCGCTCTAGCAAGGGCCGAGGGTTTGCTTTGCCTTCCTTCGGTGGATCCACCATGTCCACCAGCTCCTGGGTGACCCCCCTGAGGTCTTTGAGCTCTTTCTGTCGCTACTCTTTCTCCTCGCCCAGCGTCTTGATTCGCTGAAGGCAGTCGACGAACTGTCGTTCAGTGTCGCCGATCACCTTCTGCAACCTCTCGACGTCATTTGTACGGTGATAGAGCAGGTTCTTCACATCAGTAAGTAGCTCTTCTTTACTCATTAAGATACTCCTAAGTTCTGTGGTGGAAAGTTTTTTAGAATCCAGGATGAGTCGTTCAGTGCAAGTACTCGAGGGAAGCAATGGCTTACCTTGGTGCGCTTTCTTTTGCTCCTTGAGCTGCACCTGGTGCGCGTTCTTTTGTGCCTCGAGCGCCTTATTTTGTTCCTCGAGTTGTCACTGGAGCTCGGAGTTGGCTTTCTCGAGATGCAAGTTCTTCGTCTTCTCGAAGTCAATGCGTCTTTCCAAAGCAGCAAGTTCTTGGTGATCACTTACAACTTCCCGCACTTTTTCTGATTTCTTCTGGGAGTCAGTGATCACATCCTGCATAAAGGAGAAGATCAAGTCAAAACTACTCGACAACGCATACAAGCAGATGAGCACTTGGGACTTACCATGGTAAATTCATACAGTTCTTTGTAAGCCCTCCTAAAGCCCCTTATGTTCTCGGCTGTTAGCTTCGGGTCATCCATCAGTTCAGTGTCGATGATGTCCTTGTTTCCGGGCCCGGCTTTCAGCACTTCTCTGGGACTCTTCGATGTCTCGGCAACTTCTTCAGGGGGTGCAGGCTGAGCAAACTTACAGTGTAGACTTCTTCTTGATGGCCCTTTTCACCCGCAAGGCCTGTCATGGCGTTTCCGTTGCGGGCAGCGGGGTTTCACCAGCCAATGGCGCGGTCCCCGCCACGGCGATGGTGATGGCTGCGGCGGCCGATGGAGCTGTTTCTCCTTCTTCAGGCTCGGCCCGGGAGGAGGAGGCGGAAAGACTACAGGAGGACAGTGTAAGCACGACACAATATCAACATATAGTAATACAACAAGGCAACAACAAGTACCCGGAAGATTCGATTTCTTGCGCCTTCCATTTCCGCACTATCCGACGACCCTGCGGCACCAGCGGCAAAGCGTCAGCCAACTCCACGAATGGTCGGAGGAGTTATCCCGTCGCGCTTCTCCTTCAGCTTCCTCCTCCGCCTGGGGGCTCACATCCTCTGTTGACCCGCTGCTGCGCTGAGCAGCAGCTATACGAGCCCTTTTGGCTTCTACAGCGGAGCTGGGGAGGAGGTGGTCCGGCCGGGGGATATCGGGTCGTGGCGGGTAGCTGCGGTATAGTTCTGTGTGTCCCTGCAGAAGGCTCTCAGTTAGCGATGGCATAATAGAGGTAGATTTCAACAAAAAGTAGTCGAGTACTTACAGGTTTGGGCGGATTCCGTGCGGTAAACAGTTCCGGCACGTACGGCACGGCGTCCACGTGCAGTAGCACCCGCCTGACTCGGAGGAGGGCGGCGTCATCTGACAGCTCCTCTGCGCACATGCGAGATGGATCTTCAAAGCCTATGTACTCGAATCCAAGTCGGTGGCGCTGTAGGATCGGTTGGACTCGGCGTTTGAAGAAAGAAAACATAACGGAAGCGCCGGTCACCCCCGTCATCTTGTGTGCCTCTATGATGTCTAAAAGCTCCTCGACTTGATCCATGTCTCCCCTGGACAGTTCAAGATTCCACTCCGGCGGTGGGTTATTTGTTTTGTTGGGGAGCTGGAGGGCATGATTTTCAGTATAGAACCAATGGTTTTTCCAACCGGGAAGGTTGGAGGGGAATTTGTATGAGAGGTATCTTTTGCCAGCCTGCTAACGTAGTTGAATGCCGGCGCCCCCTACAACATAAAGTTTTTTCGAGGTAGGCTGGGGTTTGACGAGGAAGAGGAAGCGGAAAAGATCCCAGTGGGGCTCGATTCCAAGAAAGGCTTCACAGAAATGGATAAAAATAGAAATATGGCAGATGGAATTCGGGTTGAGGTGATAGAGCTCAAGCCCGTAATAATAAAGAAGGCCACGGAAGAAAGAACAAGAGGGGAGGGCCAATCCCCATTCGGCAAAATGGTAAAATGTAACGATTTCGTCAACATGGGAAAGGGTTCACAGAAAGAGGGGCGCCAGTTGACAAGATTCTTCTCTTGCAGCAACCCCTTGGAAACTAGCCTATTCAGATCGGTGAGGGAGCACTTACTGTATGTCCACTCTCCGATCGACGGCTGCGCCTCCTTCTTTTTCCCTTCGATCTCTGATTTCTTGGGCGCCATCTCCGATTCGCTTGCCACGAGATGCTCGGGGGCTGTAGGGAGAGGGGCGGGGAGATCAGGGTTGGGGGATTTCTTTGGGGGGATGGCGGCGGCACGTGGCTCTGATTGGGGATTTTTATGGCTCTCGGCAAAATGCAGATTGAAAGCACAGTTTTTCTCACTGCTGTCACGGGGTTAAATAACCAGCGGGGTGGGGAAAATTTACTGTTCTGAAGTTCAAGAGTCGTTTTTGGGAATATTCTGAAGCTAAGGGGTCATTTGGTGGACTGTTTGGATTAAATATTCGACTACTCATTTTTTCAGGGTTAATTAGCCCGAAAAAAGGGGTTTTCGAATTCAGGATCTAATTTCCATCATTTGTATCATCACTTTGGTAATTTCTGAAGTTGTCATTTTTTAGCCTGCATGCCACGGTTTTCGGATCCTTATCTCCAATTTTGTGGGATTTAGATTCAGGGCTCGGGGGCTGCGGGATACGTGGCATCGACTACTTATTTTTTAAATTTCTTTGAAGCATAAGGAGGATTACAGACTAATGGGACCCTCAGCCTGATTCTCCGATTCAATCTAAGGCTCGGGGGCTACTCCATATGGAGTACAATTTTTCAAATCGCACACCATGTTAAAAATAAAATTCGGGGCATGAGCACCTCATAGCTTCAATGCAGCCAAGCAAGTACTCGAAGAAGGACTTCAAGACGAAGCTTTTGAAGAAGTCGAAGACTACTTCGAAAGTACTCGATAAGCCTGCAGTACTCAGCTACGAAGAGCTTGGGGGCTTGTCAGACCTGGGGCTACGGGGCTGTGTACATAGCGTAGTTTAAGAGATTAAGTCCGTCTTATCTCTTATTTATCTCGTTTGTCTCTTATTTATCCTATTTAAGTAGGAGATAGAGCTAACCGATACAGAGGGAATCTACTCGAGATATGTTCTGGTATGATTCCTTAGCTGGTGTTGGTTAGTATCTTTGCAACCCTGGCCTCTCGGATATATAAGGGAGGGTAGGGACCCCTCTCAAAACACGGTCCCTAGATCATTCTACACCTAAGGCAATACAAACCACCATACAGGACGTAGGGTATTACGCACCTGGTGGTCCGAACCTGTCTAAGCTTTGTGTTCCTTGTACCTTCGAGTTTCTGATCTCGGCGTTCCCTCACCCAAAACTTACCACCTTGGGTATATCCCTCGGTGGGCAGCCGGTTAAACACCGACACCACTGCTTCATAAAGCAGACGAGCCTCTTGACGCTGATGCATGGCTCCGCACTATAGAGTCCAAGTTCGTGTTATTATCTTCACCATGTTCAGATGCGAACAAGGCACTCTTTGCGGCACAACAACTTTGCGGCACTGCCCGTATATGGTGGCACCATTACCATGCCATGCAGCCGGCTGGTCATGTCGTCACATGGGATGAATTCCGGGCCACTTTCAGAGAACACCACATTTCAGAGGGACTCATTGAGCGAAAGCTCAATGAATTTTTGAATTTTACTCAGGGAACCCACACTGTCATGCAATATGCACAGGTTTTTAGTGACCTGTGCCAGTATGCGGGTTATCATGCGGATACTGACGCCCGCAAATGGGATCGCTTCCGTCGAGGCCTGAATACAAAGCTCAAGGAACAGCTAAATCTGGTAAAGGCCGATACTTTCAATGAATTGGTCAATATGGCCATTACCCAAGAGGATTGCATCTCAGCCCACAGGGCCGAAAAGAAACGGAAGACACCCACTGGACCCTCAACTGCGCAACCGCCAAGGTATCGGGTGGTCCAGAACACCGCTACCCGAGCACCGCCTCGAAACAATATACCAGACAGATGGGTAGCCAGGCCACCCCAACAGGCCCGATTCAATCGACCACCAACACCACAACCCCAGCAGCAACAGCAGCAAGGCCCACGGCCGAGCTTTCCGCCATCCAACCAGGGAAACAACAACTATCGTTGTTTCAACTGCGGCAGCCTGTCCCATTTCATTAAGGATTGCCCCCAACCTAGAAGATCTTTCCAAGGGCAGATATCCAACCCGAACAGCAAGGGCAAGGGCAAGAAGCAAATGGTACAAGTCCGCCAGGGAAGGGTGAACTTCATGACTCTTTCCGAACTCCCCGAGGGTGCACCAATAATGACGGGTACTTTCTCTATCAACCATCAACCCGTGATTATACTTTTTGATTCTGGTGCCACCCATAGTTTTATCAATTCAAAATGTGGAACAAAAATAGGCTTGGATCTTTATCCTACTAGTGGAGCCTATATGATAGCGACTCCTGGCGGTAAAATTTCATCAAATCAAATCTATAGAAAGGTGCCAATTCAGCTGGGTAGTAATTTGATCAAAACAGATTTACTGTTATTGGACCTAGAGGGAATGGATGTCCTCCTAGGCATGGATTGGATGACTAGGCACCGAGTATCATTAGATATCTTTTCCCGAACTGTGGAGATAGATTCACCTGATCATGAAGCTACCATTCTCTATCTTCCACAACGGGAGTGCAATACCTCTTGTGCCTATGCTGTAGAAGGGATCAAGTTAAAGGGCATCCCTATTGTTTGTGAATACCCAGATGTTTTTCCAGACGATTTGCCAGGAATGCCACCGGACAGAGATATTGAGTTTATCATAGAACTGCAACCCGGCATAGCCCCCATATCTAAGAGGCCCTATCGTATGCCACCCAATGAGCTGGCCGAGTTAAAAATCCAACTCCAGGACCTCCTTGATAAGGGTTTCATTCGTCCGAGTGCTTCACCATGGGGTTATCCAGCCCTATTCGTGAAGAAAAAGGACAATAGCTTAAGGCTATGTGTAGATTATTGTCCCCTCAATACGATGACCATAAAAAACAAGTATCCTCTGCCCCGCGTTGACATTCTCTTTGATCAGTTAGCCGGAGCCAAAGTATTCTCTAAGATTGATCTTCGTTCTGGCTATCATCAAATCAAGATCAGGCCGAGTGACATTCCAAAAATAGCCTTTTCCACCAGATATGGACTTTACGAATATCTAGTCATGTCATTTGGTCTTATCAATGCTCCAGCATATTTCATATATCTCATGAACTCTGTCTTCATGCAAGAACTCGACAAATTCATTGTGGTCTTCATTGATGACATTCTAATCTATTCCAAGAATCCGGAAGATCATGCAAACCATCTCCATATTGTTCTTCAAAGATTAAGAGACCACCACCTGTATGCCAAATTAACCAAATGTGAGTTTTGGCTAGATACCGTTAAATTTCTAGGACATATCATCTCCAGTGACGGTATATCCGTTGATCCCAATAAAGTCCAAGAAGTGCTAGACTGGAAACCTCCTACGTTAGTCCATCAAATCCATAGTTTCCTTGGTCTAGCTGGTTATTATAGACGTTTCATTCCTGACTTCTCAAAAATAGCCAAGCCTATGACTCAATGATTAAAGAAAGGAGTTAAATTCTCCTGGGATCATAAATGTGAAGACGCATTTCACACTCTCAGAGCACATCTCACTACTACCC
Source organism: Panicum hallii (assembly GCF_002211085.1). NCBI lineage: Eukaryota > Viridiplantae > Streptophyta > Magnoliopsida > Poales > Poaceae > Panicum > Panicum hallii. Next base: position 45,489,706 of record NC_038046.1, on the reverse strand, counting down.
TAGTTCTGGCTCAACCGGATGTTTCAAAACCTTTTGACATCTATAGTGATGCTTCGGAATCGGACTTGGTTGTGTGCTTATGCAGGACAACCGAGTGATTGCTTATGCATCGCGAGCACTCAGGACTCATGAACAGAACTATCCTACTCATGATCTTGAACTCACAGCTGTCATCCATGCACTTAAGATCTAGAGACATCATCTGATGGGTACAAAGTGTCACATCTATACTGACCATAAGAGCCTCAAGTACATCTTCACGCAAGCATATCTAAATATGAGGCAAAGAAGCTGGCTAGAACTTATCAAAGATTATGACCTAGAAGTACACCATCATCCAGGCAAGGCCAACGTCGTTGCGGATGCACTTAGCCGCAAGGCGCATTGCTCTTGTTTATCTGTTGAGGCTTTCCATGAGACTCTTTGTTGGGAGATGAGAAAGCTCAATCTAGAGATCATTCCTCAAGGTAGCTTGAACCATCTCTCGGTTGAAGCTACACTTAAAGATAATATTGTTTTGGCACAACAGCATAATAAAGGGGTCAGAATCATTAAACAAAAGTTAGCACAAGGAGAAAGAAGGTATAAGTGCTTCCGAGTAGACCATGAAGGAATTCTATGGTTCAACGAGCGTATCGTTATACCCAAGGACCATAAACTTCGTAAGCAGATTTTGGACGAGGCTCACTTGTCCAAATTCTCCATGCACCCTAGCAGTACCAAGATATACGAGGATCTGAAACAGAACTTTTGGTGGACTCGTATGAAACGAGAAATTGCCAAGTATGTCTCGGAGTGTGATATTTGTCAAAGAGTTAAGGCCAGCCATCTAAGGACTGCTGGTATTCTTCAACCTCTATCCATTCCCTCTTGGAAGTGGGAGGATATCAGCATAGATTTCATCGTTGGCTTACCTAACACCTCCCAAAGACATGACTCCATCTGGGTAATCATGGATCGATTGACCAAGACTGCCCATTTCCTTCCCGTGCATACTACGTATAATGCCAAGAAGTATGCCGAGATCTATTTAGATCAAATCGTTCGTCTTCATGGAGTACCTAAGATGATCATTTCTGATCATGGAGCACAATTCATCGCTCGGTTCTGGGAGCAACTTCAATATGCTCTTGGAACTAAGTTAATCCGAAGCTCCGCATATCATCCCCAGACAGACGGACAAACAGAAAGGATAAATCAGATCTTAGAGGATATACTTAGACCCTGTGTACTTCAGTATGACAAGAATTGGGACAAATGCTTGTCATTGGCAGAATTCTCTTACAACAATAGTTATCAAACAAGTATCAAGATGGCTCCGTCTGAAGTATTATACGGTCGCCGATGCCGAACTCCTTTGAATTGGTCACAAACCAGCGAACGTAAGATCTTCAGACCCGACCTTGTCACTGAAGCAGAGGAAAAGGTGAAGATAATTCAGAATAATCTAAAGGCAGCCCAATCTCGACAGAAAAGCTACGCTGACATATGAAGAAGACCATTACAGTTTCAAGTCAAAGACTTCATGTATCTTCGAGTATCTCCTACTCGAGGTATTCAACGGTTTGGCGTAAAAGGAAAACTTGCCCCTCGATATATCGGACCCTTTGAAATTATCGAAGTTTGTGGACCTGTAGCTTACCGTCTTCAACTTCCTCCTCAATTAGCGGCCATTCATGATATATTCCATATATCTCAACTTAGGAAGTGTGTCAGTGTTCCTACTAAAATCATTGATACACAAACCATCGACATCGAACCCGATCTTTCTTATATGGAACATCCGATCAGAACCTTAGATACTAAGGAAAGAAATACCAGAAGAGCAAAGATTAGAATGTTTAAGATCTAGTGGAATCATCATACTGAAGAAGAAGCTACTTGGGAAACCAAAGACTATCTTCAGAAGAATTTTCCCGACTTCCTCAAGACTTCTTAGGTATCTATCATCCCATTTTATCATTCCTGTAATCTCGGGGTGAGATTCCTTTTAGGGGGGAAGGTTGTGACACCCTAGGTGTTAAATATAGCAAGCAAATAGGAAGAATGTTTTGTATGTTTTGAATTGTGTGAAATTTGTGTAAAGTTATGAAAATAAGCGTATTTATGTAATTTTACAAAAGTACAATTCCTTTTATACAAAAAGTTTTGGATTACAAAAGTAACTTTTACTTTTACTAAGGGCTAATGTGTAAAGTGCTAGTCATCATTACACTGCAGATAAACTTGCAATTAGGCCCTAAACTTAGTGCAATTTATTTGGATTAGGACAAAAACTTTATATTTTTGCATTTGGTTCAATATTTCAAAATGAAACTTCACCCTTTGAGTTTGTGAACTTGAACACTAAAGCAATGTTGTAGGTTTTGAAAAGTTCTACAACTTTACTTTTGACTACTTTTTCATTTGAGCTTTTGTTTGGTGGGAGATTTTAGTTTACAGTGAGGTCCCTAGACTTTTCTATTTTTGCAAACAAGTCCCTCGGACCCCCCTCTCTCTCTTCTTCCTCTGGTGCGCCTGCTGCTCCTCTACTTCCCCTCTGCTCCGACGCTCACCGCCGTTCTAGGCCATCCCCGGTGCCACCTCCAGCTCCTGGCCGCTCCACGCGTCGCTTCCCTATCTCTCCCGGCCCTACTCCCCTCCCTTCTGGCCTTCCCCACACACGACACGCGCCTGCAGCTCCGCCCGAATGCCACCGCGCCTCCACCGTGGCAAATGCCGGTGCCTCTTCCCTCCCCTCACTCTTTCTTAGATTGCCTGTGAGCTTCTTCAGCTCATGCCCCTCCCATTTCCTTCCCTTTCCCTTGCCGCGCACACCCCGAGCTCTCGGAATGCCGCCGCCGCTTTGCCTCCATGCCAGCGAGCCATTGGCCGTCGTGGGCAGCTCACCCCAGCCCTCCCCGCACCACTACAACCCCCTGGGGAGCTTCCCCTCACCCCACTGACACTCCCAGGCCACTTCTCACGGCCGGACCCCCACCGGAACCACCTCACTGTCGCTACCTCCTCGCCGGTGAGCTTCTGTTCCCGTCGAACCCATCCCTCCGCCCCTTCTCCGTCCAATCCAACCACCCCAGTAGCTTTCTCTCCTCCTGCTGCAACTACTGGACTAGAACTTGGCCGCCTTCCTCACCGGGAAACCCCTCGCCAACGAGCCCCTCCTCGCCGCCACCTCGGCCGCCATGGGCATTCCACTTCCAGTCACCCCCTCTTCCTCCCAAGCCCACCCCTGGACACACCTTGAGCTCCTGATGCTCACGGGCCAGTTCTTCTCCACCCCCAACACCACCCCTCGCCGGAATTTGGCCGGCGATGTCCTTGCCCTTCTTCCCCGACGAGCCAGGGACCTATTTGCTTTGATTTGAAAACTTGTAAGGTCTTAGCTGCAAGATTCCAGAGCCCCCCTCCCCCCCAAATTCAAAGCTGTGAACTTCAAAAATGTGTAGAAAATTTAGAAAAATGCCAAACTAGTTTTGTTTGAATCCTTGAGTTAAATTAGACTACTTTTATATAGGGGTTTTGAGCTGAATATGTCTAGTTTTTGATCTAGGTTAAATAATAGGAAATAGGTGCTTTAATTAGATCTATTGATTCATAGTTATGCTGTAGCTGAATTTTGAAACTTAAGTTGTATATCCCATGTGTAGCTCTATGTAAAAGTTTTGAGTTCTTTACTGCTCAATTGCTTAGAAATTCGAGTACCTTTGTTGTATGTTGATGAAATGTTTAGATTTTATTTAAGGATGTTTCTGATAGTGTTTGTATCTTAAATTTATAACCTAGCTTCCTTTTTGCATGTGTAATCCATAGTAAAAGTATTACAATTAGTAGTAGGCTATACACCAAATTATGAATTTATGCTTGTTTTCAAAGATAATTCATTTATGCTAGTTCTTGCTTATGACAAATTATGAAAATATTTTGAGGTGTTGCTCTTGAGTAGTTCATAAAATTTTAGAACAAGATCTTGTGTATATCTACAGTTATAAATAACTCTTAATGTGCTGTTTTTATTTATTTTTATGGCATAGTTTTGTGAAGATAAAATCTTGATAAATTTACAGTAGCTTAGACATAGCTTTATCTGTAGGTGATAAAAGTTTCAACCCCAGTGCTGTAGCAGTTTGTTCTATAAAAATGAAACATGTTCTAGGTGTTAACTGTTTGAAATAATTCTTCTAAATTATTTACTGCATAAAATGTTTTCAAAATTTTAGGGTAATTTTGATTCTGTTTGTTCTGTTTGTTATAATTTTTGTAGCATCAGATCTTAATCTTAAGATAAGATGCTTATAGTTTATAAACCATATCTATTAGGTTAAAATGAAACCGGCCCTAGTTATTTTATGAATTTAAACATATTGTTTAGTGTAGTTAACTAAGTTAGTTTATACTCGATAAATGACTGCCCAGTAGAAGAGTGAATGATATGTTTGATGAGTGAACTATGTTTTCATTGGATTGCAATTTTATCATGAAATAGAATAAAAGTCTATGCATCTTCTAAACTGCATAGTTTACATCACATGTAGACTCGACGCTTCTCGCTGACGGAGATTATCAGATCCTCCCGGAACCCGAAGTGGAAATTTCTGAAGACCCCGGGAATGTCGTCGGAGATTTAGCTGAAGGTCCGAACCCGAGTTCGGAAGAGTTTATTAACGTCTCTGACCCCAGCCTCACCAGTGAAGGCAAGTCCTGGTGCATAACCCAGTATTTCAAATTACTACATTTATGCAATCCTATATGTATATATTATATCTTGCATTAAGTCTAGAAGTTGAAATGGAACCTTAGATGTATTGAGACTAGGAACCTAATTGTGCCTGAGTCCTTATCAGATAGATGCTTTGCTAATAGGACCGGCAGAAGTCGGGTGATTTCCTGTCACTCGCGCGATATAGGAGTTGAATGTTTACTATTCTGCAATCACTATAAGGATGATGGACGGGGTCATGTGCAGTATCATGACTCAGAAGGTTACCCCGTCTGTGTTGATAAAAGTTGATAAGGTCGCAGCGTGTGGTAGTGGTGGCTAAGTGTTTGAAAGTACTAGCCACATGCCGTGAAATATGGTAAAGCGGTAAGCCTAGTAACCAATCGGTCCGAGGATTGGACATACCTCCCACCACTCGTAATTTGGTTTTTCTCACGCACCGACGTGCGGGAGTATGTTCCGCGCAGCGGATAGGCTTACGGTCATGTAGTCGCGCTACAGATGTATGTCCTGCACAATTGGTTTGCGTACGGTCCTACAGTCGCTTGTGGTAGCCCTGTTCCACAAGTCGGAATGAAAGGCAAACGGTTGCTTCGGAACTATCGTTGGATGTTCCAAGCATGTGAGTTAGGTTTGCCTTGCAAGGTTTGGAACTTCGATTCAGAATCATCCATTTCTCGTGGAGATTGAGACTGCTTATTCCTTCTGCCACATAGAGTAAGAACAGTAACCATTATAGAATAATCTGGATAGATGTTAATCTCTACCCTGTTTGTCTAGTATAGGTGCTTACCTAGAATGGTTAATGAAACTAGAATCTGAAAGCTAAAATATGAAAGTTAGCTCATACTCTTTGTTACTTTTCAGCTAAAATTAAACCCAGAACCATTTCAAGCCTTCATGAGTCTAGTTACATGGCTAAGTATACCATGAAGCGGTTAAGTCTTGCTGAGTATTAGTATACTCAGTCTTGCTAGTCTATTTTTCACGTATGACCTTTGAAAACCCCACGGATAGTTCCGCATGGCCAACTTCTGTTCTGTTTGGCTGGTCCGTGGAGTGGGATCCGTCCCCGGCTAGCAGTGACCCTCCTGAATGATGCCATGCTTCGGGTCGAGTGTGGTGTCAACCTCCGCGACGTGTGTAGTCGCATGTAAATTTTCTTCCGCTGTGAATCTGGACAAGCTGTATAGCTTGTCGTTTTAAACAATATTTGTACAATTTTACCTTAAGTTTGAAACGGTTTGTAATAATGTTTAATATGTTGTGGATTAAAAGTTGGTGAGCTGTTGTATGCTTGTAAACTCGCCTTCGTGCGAGGTGAACCTGCTTTGATCCTATTGAACCGTGATTGTATCGGGCGGAGACCCGACAGACCAATGAGTTGTTCCGTTTGAAGTGCGTTGAGTTAATATCTGTTGTAGAGTGATGACTAGCGCACTTGAGCTGGAATAATTCATGCAGTTCTGCCGCAGCTGGGGCATCTCACGCCCTCAGTTGGTGTGACCCCACAACCGGTAAAGCCACGGGTACTGAGGCTGAAAAAGACGCCATGAAGAAATCCTCTTTGTGAGTACAGCTCCTTATTCATAATGTATCTTCTGCTCTTTTCAACTTGTTTGATGATATATCTGATTCTGCTTTGTTAGGACTTCATCTACTTTGGGGTTGGATGAGCCAGAGCCTATCTCAGCTACTCCAGCCCCCGAGTCGCCAGTCGGACAACCTGAAGCGGAAAGCGCACAACTGCCGCCACCCGGGATTGAGGACGCGACCCTGCCCGACCCACCACCTCCCGAGCCCCAGCAAATCGAATCGAGTGCTGCTGGTGGTGAACAAGTCGACGCCACCAATGCCGCTCCTACGGATGGCACGGGTAAGTGTCTGAACCCCTACAGCTAACTGCTTAGATCGCAGGCTTCGTGTATTGAACGCTTTTTCGACGTGCAAGTGCCCCGCAGCCATCAACTGAAGAGGCTGCGGGTACTTCTGGCAACTCTGGAGCTCTGTTGATATCTGGGAGAGGATTCAAGAACATTATCACTAACGATCTGTTGGATGATCCTCTCCTCTCGGTCGACAACATGAGGTATTTCTAGAAGATCTCCAAGGAGATGTACAGGTTTACCCTGGTAAGGCATGACTGCTCTTCTGCCATTATGCTTTGTCGAGTTGTTTTGTCATCTCAGTCTTCCCCCTTGTATAGGATGTGGCCAAACGCTCTCAAGAAAAATCTGAGAAACTGAAAGCAGTCGAGAGTGACCTCCAGGAGCTCCAAGCGAAGGATCGACACATCGAGGAAGAACTCCAAAAGAACATCTATCTTCGCAAGGAACTCGACAAGCTGAAGCAGGAGCGGACACGAGAAACATGGCTGCTCAAGAACGACATTCGAAATCTTGAGAAGAACAACTCCGAGCTCCAAGAACAGCTCAAGGAGCAGAAAAAAGCGCATCAAGCAAGTCCTTTCCTCGCTCGAGTACTTTCTCTAGCAGTTGGTCTTGTGTTCTGAAATATTGTCTTCACCGCAGAGGTTAAGAAACTCTTAACTTATAAAGAAGAGTTACTTATTGATGTGAAGAATATCCTGTATCATCGCACAGATGAAGTCGAGAAGCTGCAGAAGGTGATCGCCGATACTGAGCAACAGTTCATCGATTGCCTTCAGCAGATCAAGACGCTGGGCAAAGAGAAGGAACAGCCAAAAAGAGCTGGAGGACCTAAGGGTGGCCACTTGACAGCTGGTTGAAGTGGTGGATCTGCTGGAAGATGGCACAGCAGACGGGCGATCCTTGCTGGAGCGACTCCGTGGAGCTCCGCAGAAATTCCTCAGCTTCATCACCGAGGTCTCCACAACATATGTTAGCCACGCCTTAGGTCTTGTAAAGTTATTTTGGCCTAAGGCTCGACTAGAGGTACTTGCACAGGGTGTAGCTGTGGACTGCTCTGAAGAGCAGTTCAGCGGGTACCTTTTAGAGGCCAGGCCTATAGCTGAAAAAATAGTAGAGTATAGAACAGGATTGAGTTATTGTACAGACAAGTACTCTTCTCCTTGTAATATATCTGTCAGTGCTGTCTATACTATCATTGCCTTGTGATTTCTGGATTGCCATCCGCGTTCATAGGCTAAGTAAGAGACACTACCCCGGGTGCAGCGACTCTAGGAGTAGTTGATATAGCTCGTCAAGTGAGCCCATCAAACAAGTTAGATTGAGTCCAATCGAGCGGATCTAGCCTGTCTGGAATACGCGATCCTCATCGCGATGACTATCATGCTCGTAGCAGGTAGTTGATACTACCCCGAGTGCAGCGACTCTAGGAGTAGTCGATATAGCTCCTCAAGTGAGCCCGTCAAACAAGTTAGATTGAGTCCGATTGAGCAGACCTAGCCTGTTTGGAAAAATGTGATCATCATCGCAACGACAGTTATGCTCATGGCAAGAAGTCAATTTATATAAAACTTGAACGTGGCTATAGCCTCCAAATTTTAATAGAAAATTTACATTCCTAATTCTGTGGCACATGGCCTCCAAATTGAATCGGAAGAAAACCGCCTTGGCGCTCAAAGAACAGCTATCACTGCGTGTCTTCTTATGGGTAAAACTTTCATAGGTTCTATACGTTCCAGGAATTTGGGACGTCTTGGCCCTTGGGGTATTGTAGTCGATAAGACCTCGGTCTTGTAATCACGATGAACGGTCCTTCCCATCTCGAATTGAGCTTGTGTAATCCTAACTCGTCTTGGATGCGGCGTAGGACCAAACCGCCTATACTGAACGACCGTTCTTTGACGTTGCGGTTGTGATATCGTCGGATCCCCTGTAGGTATCGTGCTGACTGAATAAGAGCAGTGCAGCGAGCCTCCTCGATAGAGTCTAGCTCTAGCTGCCTTGTTTCATCCGCCTCGCCTTTGTTCTACATTTCAACCCTTGGGGATTTCCACATGATGTCAGCCGGTAAAATTGCTTCGGAGCCATAGATAAGAAAAAACGGTGTTTGTCTTGTGGCTTTGGACGGCTGAGTCCTAAGCCCCAGATGACATGTGGCAACTCGTATATCCACTTTCCGCCTTTCTTGCTATTTTCATCAAAGAGTCTTTTCTTGAGGCCCTCGATTATCATGCCATTCGCCCTCTCAACTTGACCGTTGGCTCTCGGGTGTGCAACGGAGACGTATTTGACTTCGGTGCATGCATTTTCACAGAACTCCTAGAACTGGTTAGCTGTGGAATTTGATCCCAGGTCCGTGATGATGGTATTCAGGAAGCCGAAGCGATGCAGGATGTCGGAGATGAAATCAACGACTCTGTCTGGTGTGAGCTTGGTTATCAGCTTGTACTCGATCCACTTGGTAAACTTGTCGATTGCTACCAATATGTGGGTGAAACCACCTGGCGCCGTTGTAAATAGCCTAATCATATCAAGGCTCCAGCAGATAAACAGCCAAGATGGCGGTATGGTGATAAGATTGTGGGTTGGGACGTGAGATTGCTTGCCAAACAATTGGCAGTTTTGGCATCTCCGCACTAGGTCCTCAGCATCTGACACTACGGTGGGCCACCAAAAACCAGCTCTGTATGCTTTCCCAACTAGTGTTCTTGAAGCTGCGTGCTTGCCGCATACACCCTCATGTATCTCCCGCAGTATGTCATAGCCTTCTTCTCCCGTGAGGCATTTCATGAGTACATCTGATCGTGCGCCACGCCGGTAGAGTTTATTGTCGACTAGGACAAAACCTTTGCTTCTGCGCATGACACGAGCTGCCGTTGCGCTTTTTCCGTCCATCCCCGCTGGTAGTCTTTGGTCCCGGATGAAGTCGATATAAGTTTCTCTCCAGTCCTCCCCGAGCATCATAACCTCCCGATCGGGCTTCTGAAGGCCGATATCAGTGGTTATCTGTGGTGAGGACTTGATGGATTGTTGCTTCAGCTCGTGGATGAAAACTCCCACTGGGACTTGTGCACGGGTGGATCCTAGCTTGGATAGTACATCTGCGCTGACATTGTGTTCCCGTATCACGTGATGAACCTCCAATCTGGAAAATTTATTTTCCAGCTTGCGCACTTCTTGTACGTAGGCGTCCATTGTCTCCTTGTTGCAGTCCCACTCTTTGTTGACTTGCTGAACGACCAGAAGTGAATCACCGTATACAAGTAGTCGCTTGAGGCCTAGTGATATCGCCAAACGTAGCCCGTGAAGCAAAGTTTCATACTCGGCTTCGTTATTGGATACCTCCCAAAGGATCTGGAGGACATACTTCAGTTGTTCGCCTTTCGAGGAGATAAATAGGACTCCAGCACCTCTGCCATCGAGCTTAAGAGATCCATTAAAATACATTGTCCAGTGCTCTAGCTTGTCGACTGGAGTTGGAATTTGGTTCTCTCTCCACTCTGCCATAAAATTGACTAGAGCTTGAGACTTAATTGCAGTGCGTGGCTTGAAGTCGATTGACAGAGCTCCCAGTTCCACTGCCCACTTTGATATACGTCCCATGACATCCTGACTGTGTAGAATATCCGCCAACGGAAAATCCGTAATCACAGTGATCATGTACTCGTCGAAGTAATGGTGCAGCTTTCTTGATGTGATCAGTATTGCATACAGAAATTTCTGACCTGCCGGATATCGTACCTTAGATTCAGAGAGTACCTTGCTGATGAAGTACACAGGCCTCTACACTCCAAATGCATGGCCCTCCTCGCTGCCCTCGACGACGATAGCACTGCTGATGACATGAGTAGTCGCTGCAATATAGAGTAGTAGATTTTCTCCCGGCAGTGGTGCTGTGAGGACCGGGGGAGACAGTTGGTGTTATTTCAGATCCTGAAGAGCCCGCCCGGCCTCTTCCGTCCACTGGAACTTGTCTTGGTGCTTCAGGAGTTTGAAGAAGGGTAGTCTCCTCTCCCCGAGTTGGGAGATGAATCTGTTCAGTGCTGCCATACATCCTGTTAGTTTCTGCACATCCTTGATTGTGGCTGGAGCCTCCATGTCAGTGATGGCCATGATCTTTTCAGGATTGGCTTCAATTTCCCAGTGGCTGACGATGAACCCGAGCAATTTCCCTGATGGTACTCCGAAAATGCACTTTGTTGGGTTGAGCTTCCACCGAAACTTTCGTAAGCTGTTGAACGTTTCTTCCAAGTCTGCAATTAGGTCCTTTGGGCAATGCTTATTGAGGTCCGTGTAGTCAACGCACATTCTCCATTCATTGTTCTTTTTCTTCACAAGGACAAGATTAGCTACCCACTCTGGATGGATTACTTCTTTAATGAAGCCAGCCGCGAGGAGTTTAGCTATTTCCCTTTTGATTGCCTCTAGTTTGTCTTAAGCAAACCTGCGAAGGCGTTGCTTTTTGGGCACAGCCTGTGCGTGTACATTTAGACTATGCTCGATCAGTTCCTTGGGCACCCCTAGCATATCCGCTGGTTTCCACGCGAATATGTCTTGGTTAGCCTGAAGGAAACTGACGAGTGCAATTTCCTATTTCTCACCTAAGCCTGCACCGATGAAAGCGGTCTTAGATGAGTCGCCCTCCTGGAGCTCGATCGTCTTGAGGGCCACGTCGCCGGACGACTGGATGCTCGACTTGCTTGCCTTCCTTGTTGGGATTTCTAGCACGATTTGGGAGAGTTGTTGCGCGGCCGCGAGTACTTCTCCTGAAGCATCTGGCACACGCGTAGTTGAAGCGTATATGATGGCCTCCTGGTTGCAGCCATACGACTTCTTCAAGTCACCTCGGAGAGTGAGTACCCCACTTCGTCCTGGCATCTTGAGAAGTAGATAAACATAGTGCGGTACTGCCATGAATTTGGCCAGTGCCAGCCTGCCTAGTATGGCATGATACGAAGAGTCGAAGTTGGCAATTTCAAATTTGATGGACTCGGTACGGTAGTTCTCTCTCGTGCCGAAGGTGACTGGAAGGACCACCGTACCAAGTGGATGCCTTGTGTTGCCTGGGATGATGTCGTAGAAGGGAGAGTTGCTTGGGACGAGCATGTCCGTTAAGTTCAAGCCCATCTTTCTCAACATGCTGGCGAAGATGAGGTTGAGACTGCTTCCGCCATCTATGAGTACTCTGGTGAGCTTGACCTCTACCACCACCGGGTCCAGGACCAGGGGGAATTTGCCGAGCTCCGAGAAGCTGGTCCATTGATCATCTCGTGAGAACAAGATGGGCACCTCCGACCATCGGAGTGGTCGTTGTATCGCCTGCTCGACGGACATGATTTCTTGGAGTTGTAGTTTCTGGTCCCCGTGGAACTGAACTCTTCATCACCTCCGAAGATGATGTTGATGGTTTTCGAGGCATCTTGGAATTTCGTGTTATGCGATTTGTCCCCTAGGTCGTCCTCTTCAGGCTCTTTATCCGCTGACTTGTTCTTCATGTTATTGCTGGGATTGCTGAATGTCCTCCGGAGGTGGTAACAATCAATTGCCGCATGATTGGCACCTGGATGCCATGGGCATTTCTTCTGCAAGAGCTTTTTGAATTGCTCCTGCGTCGTTGCCTTCCTGCCTCGCGGAGGACGATCAACAGCTGCGACGAGGTCATCTAGCTTGCGCTTTCAGGATGAACCCGAGTAGTCACACTGGCTCTTGTTGGTACTGTTGTCATTTGTGCGCCTCGGGAACCGTCCACGCATCTTCTCCTCTTGCTCGGACCAATCATGCATCATGTCATGAAGTCCGGCAACAATCTTTGGTCTGTTCCCGCCAAAGTCTCTATAGATGCCTGGGTCAGTGAGGCCATTGTAGAAGCAGTCAATGATGTCCTCTTTCAAGATGTTCGCAATGGTGGCTCGCACGTCGAAGAAATGGCGTGTGTATGATCGTAGGAGCTCGTTGCGTTCCTGTTTACACTGAGCAAGGTCATGACGAGTACCTGCGCGGGCGATCGCCCTCTGGAAGTTGTCGATGAAGACTTTCTTGATCCCCTCCCAGGAGTCGATCGAGTTGTTGCTGAGGCTCTCCAACCATGTGAGCGGTGCAGGATCCAAAGCCATCGGGAAGTAGACGACCTTGGTGGTATTGGAGCCTCCTGCGACTTCTATGGCGGTAGAGTAACATCATAGCCATTGCTGAGGAGCTTGTTTGCCATCGTACTTGGTGATCCCAATTGGTTTGAAGTCCTCAGGGTACTTGTAACTGTTGAACCATGCTATGAATGCTGAAAAGCAATCACTGCATTCGGTACCTTCTAGATCGGCTACTTCACGCTCTCTGCTTCTGGAATCAATTATGGATCGCGCATCGTGTCCTTCATTGATTTTCTGCGGAGGTCTTCTTGAGGATTCCGATGGTTGGGATGATTAGGTTGTCGCGGGTTGCCTCCTGGAGGTGGCTGCTGTCGGTGTTTTACCGCCTGCCCACCGAGGGGTGTGCCCGAGGTGGTAAGTTTTAGGTTGGGTGATGCCGAGATCAGGAACTCGAAGGTGCAAGCAACACAAGGTTTAGACAGGTTCGGGCCGCGAAGTGCATAATACCCTACTTCCTGTTTGGTGGTTTGTATTGCCTTGGGTGTTGATGTTATTTTGAGGGGGTCCCTGCCCGCCCTTATATATCTGGGAGGATAGGGTTACATGAATCCTAGTCCGACACTAGCCTAGGAACCGTATTCGAGTACAACTCGAGTAGCTTCCTTCTGTATCGGCTAGTCCTACTTTGCATGCGAGTAGAGTACAACATAGATAAGGTATAGGACATGTCCTATCTCCTTATCCTGTATGAACTACGTTATGTACGCAGTCCCATAGTCCCGGGTCTGACAAGCCCCCGAGCTCTTCGTAGCTGAGTACTACAGGCTCCTCGAGTACTTCCGAAGTAGTCTTCGGCTTCTTTTGAAGCTCCATCTTGAAGTTCTTCTTTGAGTACTTCCTTGGCTGCATTGAAGCTATGAGGTGCTCCATATAGAGTAGCCCCCCGAGCTCTAGGTTAAATTGAAGAATCAAGCTGAGGGTCATATTAGTCTTGAATCTTCTTTACTTACTTTTCAAATATATTCAAAAAATAAGTAGTCGATGCCACGTATCCTGCAACCCCTGAGCCTTGTATCCAAATCTCTCAGGTTTGGAAAAAAGGATCCAACGGTCGTGGCATGCAGTGAAAAAAATGTTCCCTTGGGAAATAATTGTTGTAATGGTACAGATGATGGAAGTTAGATTTGGAATTCGAAAAATCCCTTTTTTTCAGGACAATTAACCCTGAAAAAATGGTTAATCAAATAATTTATCTAAAAAATCCACCAAATGACCCCTCGTCTTCCGAATATTCCCAGTGACGACTCTTCAACTTCAACCGCTAGTTATTTAACCCCGCGGTAATCGAAAGTAAAAACCCGTGCTTTCAATCTTCAATCCGCCAAGAGATTTCCGAATCCCCAATCAGATCCGTGCTCCACCTTCACCCCCTTTGACAAGCCCCCCAAACTAGCCGAATCTCTCTGCCCCTTCTCTGCAGCCCCCGAGCAACTCGTGGCAAACAGATCTAGAAATGGAGCCCAAGAGATCCAACGAGAAGGATGGGAAGGGAAAGGAGTCACAGCCACCATCTAGGGAGTGGACTTACAGTAAGTGCTCCAATAACGAACTCCTGAATCTTGTTTCCGACGGTTTGCTTCAGGAGAAAAATCTTGTCAACTGGCACCCCTCTTTTCACGAACTTCTTCCCATGGAAAATATGGACGAAATCATCTCATTTTACCATTTTTCTGAATGGGGTTTGGCCCTCCCCACTTGCTCTTTCTTCCGGGACCTCCTTTATTTCTACGGGCTTGAGCTCCATCACCTCAACTCGAATTCAATCTGCCACATTGCTATCTTTATCCATTTTTGCGAAGCTTTTCTTGGAATTGAACCCCATTGGGATCTTTTCCGCTATCTCTTCCAGGTAAAACTGCAACCGACCTCCAACAATCCATCCATCGTAGGGGGCGCTGGCATCCAGCTTAGACAACAAGCCAGTGACAGATTCCTTTCCTACAAATTCCCCTCCAACATTCCTGGATAGAAGAGCCATTGGTTCTACATCGGAAACCATGTCCCCCAACTTCCTGAAAGAGCTGGTAAACCCCCTGTCGTGAGGCCGGAGTGGAACATCGAACTCTCCAAAGGGGGCACGGATCAGGTTGACGAGTTGCTAGCCATCATAGCAGCCCATAAAGAAATAGGAGTTACCAGCGCATCCGTAATGTTTTCGTTCTTCAAACGCCGCATCCAGCCAATCCAGCAGTGCCATAAATTAGGCTTTGAGTACATGGGTGCTGAAGACCCATCTCGGCTGTGCGTAGAGGAGTTGACTGACAACGCCGCACTCATCCGGGTCAAGCGGGTACTGCTGGACGTCAACATGGTGCCCTACAACCCGGAGTTGTTCTCAGCGCAAAATCCTCCAAAGCCGGTAAGTTTTTGACTACTTGGAATAAATTTTGTTGTTCAAGAACTTCCACTAACTGAGAAACCTCTGCAGGGATACACAGCATTGTACCGGAGTTATCCACCACAATCGGACATCCCCCGACCGGACTACCTTCTTCCCAGCGCTGCGGCTGAAGCGAAAAAGGCTCAAACAGCTGATGCTCTGCCCAGCGACGAGACGACCGAAAGCGGGAGCTCCCTGGCAGAGAGGGTAACCAAAGGGAAGGCGAAGAAGAACAACTCCCCTGGATCATCCGTGGAGTTGGCAGAAGCCTTGCCATTAGTCCCTCGGGGTCGTCGGGTAGTGCGCAAACGTAAAGCGCAAGTAGTCGAACCCCCCAGGTATGAAGCTGTTGTCTTGTAGAATTGTCAAATCTTGGAGTTGTTGAATGCTTACATTGTCTGTTTTGCAGTCCTTCTGCTTCTCCTCCTGACCCCAAACACCAAAAGGTGGTCAGGGCCGAATTTGCTGGGGATGATGTTCCAGCAGGTGGTTCCGCAGAAACTGCTGGGACGGACCCATCGACTACATCAGCAGGGGTTGTAACCATTGCCGTGGCAGGTACCTCACTGTCAGCTTGTGTGACCCCACCACCGGCAATGAGTACCGTGGTTATAAAACCACGAGCACTGAAACTAAAGAATTCTGGCATGAAGAAATCTTCGCTGTAAGTGTAGCTCCTTGTTCATAATGTATCCTCTGTTCTTCTTCGACTTGTTTGATGATATAACTGATTATGCTTCATTAGGACTACATCTGCTTTGGGGTTAAAGCCAGAGCCTGTCGCGGCTACTCCAGCCCCCGAGCCGCCAGCCCCCGAGGAGGACACGACGCTGCTCGATCCACCACCTCCCGAGCCCCAGCAACCCGAAGCCTGTGCCGGTGGTGATGAACAAGTCGAGGCCACTAATGCCCCTCCTGCAGATGCACAAGTAAGTGTCTGACCTCCCATGGCTAACTGCTTAGACCGCAGACTTCATGGACTGAATGTGTTTCGACTTGCAGGTGCCCCACAACCATCGACTGAAGTAGCTACGGGTACCTCAAGAAACCCTGGAGATCTGCTGGTGTCCGAGAGTGGATACAAGAACATCATCACCAAAGATCTAGTGGATGATCCTCTCCTGATGATCGACAACATGCAATATTTCTAGAAGATCTCCAAAGAGATGTACCAATTTACCCTAGTAAGGTATGACTGCTCTTCTGCCATTATGCTTTGTCGAGTTGCTTGTCTCCTCAGTCTCCCCCTTATTCAGGATGTGGCCAAACTCTCCCAAGAAAAATCCAAGAAACTGAAAGCATTCGAAAGTGGCCTCCGGAAACTCCAAGCGAAAGATCAACGCATATTAGAAGAACAGCGAAGGAACATATATCTTCAGAGAGAGCTCGACAAGTTGAAGCAGGAGTGGACACGATGATAGAGTCGGAGTGCCCGATCTTTCGGTGAGTGGGGATAAATTTGACTTGGTGGAAGATGACCCTCACGATCCGACTACGACGAGTGAGCCCGAAGCGCCAATGCAATCGCTTAACCAACTCCCTGTGGTTACCAACCTTGTTGATGCAAGATCAGCCTGATCACGAAGATCTTTTCCTGTTCGCAATCGAAGAATGAACAAGAAAAAGATGCGAGCAATCTGATTATCACTCGAAGGTGGAGTTCTGAATTACACGAGGACAGTGCTGTTTTGCGCGTGTCAAGAGTAGCTAAAGCTAATTGTAAACAAAACTCGAGTCTGGAAAGAAATGATGCCTCTATCTAAATAGAGGGAGAGAGGGGCGCAGCCCTAGGAGAGGGGCGGCCAGGGAGGGGGCGCAGCCCCTAGTGGTGGCCAGCCCTAGGCGCCCACACAAGGGCCTCAGTTGGGCCAGCATCTATTCTTCTGGGCCTTCGTTCTTCAGTAGCATGACGAAGTTCAGTTCTCTTGCACGGGCCCGAGTGATTGGCCTAGCAGGAGGTGGCACCTGGGGTGGAGGAGCATCTGGTGTCACCGGGAAAGGTGCTGCTGGCGTAGACGTACTCGTGTTGTAGTTGATGTCCTCATCATCCTCCCTTCTAGAACTGAAGTCGTCCTCGATGGCAACTCCTCATCCTCGCCCACATATGGCTTCAAATCTGCAACATTAAAACTAGTGGAAACACCAAGCTCTGCAGGCAGGTCAAGGACATAAGCATTATCATTAATCTTGGTTAGCACCTTAAAAGGACCAGCAGCACGAGGCATCAATTTAGAACGGCGTAAAGAAGGAAACCGATTCTTTCTCAAATGCAACCAAACCATATCACCAGGTTCAAAAGTAACAAGTTATCTTCCTTTACTACCAGCAACCTGATACTTAGCATTAGCAGCAGCAATGTTTTGTTGTGTTTGTCCATGGAGGTCAATCATGTGTTCAACATGTGCAACCGCATCTATATGTGGGACATCCTTAGCATCAAGAGAAAACAAATCAATAGGTGCCCGAGGAACGTAACCATAAACAATTTGAAAAGGGCACATCTTTGTAGAAGAATGTGTTGCATGATTATAAGCAAATTCAATATGAGGCAAGCAATCCTCCCAACATCTCAAATTTTTGTCTAAAACAGCCCTAAGCATGGTGGATAAAGTTCTATTCACCACCTCAGTTTGCCCATCAGTTTGAGGGTGACAAGTTGTTCTAAACAGCAATTTAGTTCCCAATTTAATCCAAAGAGATCTCCAAAAATGACTTAGAAACTTAGCATCATGATCAGAGACAATTGTATTCAGAATACCAGGTAAACGGACAATCTCTCGAAAGAACAATTCAGCAACACTGCTAGCATCATCAGTTTTATGACAAGGTATAAAATGAGCCATTTTGGAGAATCTATCAACAACCACAAAAATGCTATCCCTCCCCTTCTTAGTTCTAGGCAATCCTAAAACAAAGTCCATAGATATATCAAGCCAAGGGGAAGTAGGGACAGGCAAAGGCATATACAAACCATGGTTGCTCAATCGGGACTTAGCTTTCTGACAAGTAGTGCAGCGTGCAACAAGGCGCTCGACATCAGGGCGCATCCGTGGCCAGAAGAAGTGTGCAGCCAGCACCTCATGTGTCTTGTAGATGCCAAAGTGTCCCATGAGGCCACCTCCATGTGCTTCCTGTAACAACAAAAGACGAACCAAGCTTGCTGGAACACACAGCTTGTTAGCGCGAAACAGGAACCCATCCTGCATCTGGAATTTGTCCCATGGTTGGCCATTCATACAATGTGTGAGGATATCATTAAAATCAGCATCGTTGACATATTGATCTTTCATAGTTTGCAAGCCAAAGATTTTAAAATCTAGCTATGAGAGAATGGTATATCTACGAGACAAAGCATCGGCAATGATATTTTCCTTTCCGTTCTTGTGTTTAATGATGTAAGGAAAGGACTCAATGAATTCTACCCAGTTAGCATGACGACGGTTCAGATTTGTTTGGGTACAAATATGTTTCAAAGCCTCATGATCAGAATGGATTATAAACTCGCGATGCCAAAGATAGTGCTGCCATGTTTGCAAAGTGCGAACCAAAGCATAAAGCTCCTTACAATAACTAGAATATCTCAGGCTAGCACCGCTTAATTTTGTCACTAAAATAAGCAACCGGTTTTCCTTCTTGTAACAAAACAGCACCTAGCCTAATACCGCTAGCATCACATTCAAGCTCAAACACTTTATTAAAATGAGGCAATTGTAAGATGGGAGCATGTGTTAACTTATCTTTCAAAGTGTTGAACGCTACCTCCTGCGAGTCGCCCCAAGAAAATGGTGCACCTTTCTTTGTAAGCTCATGCAAAGTGGCTGCAATGGAGCTGAAATCACGGACGAACCGGCGGTAGAATCCTGCAAGTCCAAGAAAGCTCCGAATCTATGTGACTGTCATCGGTGTAGGCCATTCCCGAATGGCATCAATATTGCTGCTGTCCACCTCAATGCCCTGCGGAGTCACAACATAACCAAGAAACGAAACATGTTGCGTGCAAAAGATGCATTTTTCCACGTTACCAAATAAGCGAGCTGCACGCAACGCATCAAAAATAGCACTCAAATGTTCTAAATGCTCTTCCATAGTCTTGCTGTAAATAAGGATATCATCAAAATAGACAACAACAAACAATCCTATGAAGGGCCTTAGAACTTCGTTCATCAAACGCATAAAGGTGCTGGGAGCATTAGTCAAACCAAATGGCATAACCAACCATTCATATAACCCAAATTTCATTTTAAAAGCCATTTTCCATTCATCACCCAGTTTCATTCGAATCTGATGGTAACCACTATTCAAATCAATTTTAGTGAAAAGAATGGCACCACTAAGCTCATCTAGCATATCATCAAGGCATGGTATAGGGTATCGATAACGAATGGTGATGTTATTAATAGCGCGACAGTCGACACACATACGCCATGACCCATCTTTCTTTGGAACAAGTAAAATAGGAACCGAGCAAGGGCTAAGAGATTCACGAATGTAACCCTTATCAAGCAATGCCTACACCTGGCGCTGGATCTCCTTTGTCTCATCCAGATTCGTACGGTATGGGGCGCGGTTTGGAAGCTGGGCGCCGGGGATGAGGTCGATCTGGTGTTCAATGCCGCGGAGTGGAGGAAGACCCGGTGGCAAGTCTTTGGGAAACACATTAGTGTACTCCTGCAAAAGGTTAGAAACAGCAGGGGGAATATCCAAAGACGGGGCATCATCAAGTGAAGCGAGCATACTAGAGCATACAAGTGCATAGTAGGGCAAATGATCATCGTGTAAAGCATCAAAATCAGCACGTGTAGCAAGTAAAACAGGAGCATTCAACTTGATTTCAGAATTACCAGGGGTAGTTGGTGTAGGGGCGAGTTGTTTTGCCGCTTTAGTAGCCCGAGCAAGATCATCTTTTATAATTTGGTCAAGGGTCATTGGATGTATAATTATTTTCTGACCCTTAAACATGAAGGAATAATGATTCGAACGACCATGATGTAAACTATCTGTATCATATTGCTAGGGTCTACCAAGTAACAAAGAGCATGCTTCCATAGGAACAACATCGCAATCAGCATAATCAGAATAAGGGCCCAACGAAAAAGGAACGCGTACCGAGCGTGTTACTCTGATTTTCCCACCATCATTAAGCCATTGAATGTGATACGGGTTCGGGTGCTTGCAAGTGGGCAAGGACAAATTCTCGACCAAAGCTGTGCTCGCCAAGTTGTTGCAGCTGCCACTGTCGATGATGATGCGAATCGACCGTTCTTGTACAACGCCTTTGGTGTGGAATAGCGTGTGCCGCTGGTTGTTCTCGGGTTGGGCAACCTATGTGCTAAGAACACGCTGTGCAACAAGACTCTCATACCGATCGGCGTCGCCGGGAGCGACATGTACGTCCTCAGGAGCTGCATGGTCAGTGGCAAACATAGTATGATGAGGTTCCTCGGAATCACTAGTGGACGAGTACTCACCATTGTCATGTATGAGCAAGGTGCACTTGTTTGGGCAGTCCCGAATCATGTGCCCAAATCCTTTGCAACGATGGCACTGAATATCCCGTGTACGTCCTGTGGAAGGAGCAGCGCCTGTGGACGGGGTTGCTGCAGATTTGGCCGGCCTCTCGCGCGGTGTAGTGCTGGTCATGGATGGCACATGCAGGGCAGGCGCTGAGCTGGTTGCCGGGCTTCTTCCTGCAAAAGAGTTAGAATATGTCTTCGAGCGGTGACCCTGCACTTCACGTTCAGCTTTGCAAGCATATGCAAACAATGTGGTCATATCAGAATAATCCTTATAATCAAGTATGTCCTGAATTTCGCAGTTCAACCCGCCGCGAAAACGTGCCATAGCAGCATCGTCTGTCTCAAACAAACCACAACGAATCTTACCTTTTTGTAACTCCTGATAGTAATCCTCAACAGATTGTTGACCTTGTCAAAAGCACTGCATTTTTTCAAGCAAATCTCATGCATAATATGAAGGGAAAAATCTGTGTCGCATGGCAGCTTTTAATTGAGTCCAAGTGGTGGGAGTGGCAGTGGGATGTCGTTGTTTATATTCATGCCACCAAATTAAAGCAAAATCAGTAAATTCACTAATTGCAGCTTTAACTTGAGAACTAGCAGGAATATCATGGCATGAAAATTTCTGGTCGACCTCTAGTTCCCAATCAAGATATGCAGCAGGATCATATTTGCCATTAAAAGATGGAATTTTAAATTTAATCTTAGCAAATGGGTCATTATGTTGATGACATACCACACGACGGGCACGACCGCTGCGAGTTCCCTCTTTCGGCTTCGTGTCACCGCCATAATCCTTCTACAACTCCGTGATCATTGTGTTCAATGTGTTGAGCCGTGCCACGATGGTGTTGAGCGTGGTCTTAGCGGCCGTCTGAGCGAGGTCGAGCTGATCGAACCTCTCGGTCGACGACGTGATCATCGAGTCAAGCCGTTCATGCATCATCTTCATGTCCGCAGCAAGTCCGTCAACTCGTGTCCGCATGTCCTGCAGCTGTTCATCTGTTGTGCCTTCGTCTCCTTCCATAGTTAGCGCAAACACAAAAATAAAACCTACGACAACAAGGGTGTAACGGCTCACAAGGCGCTCACAATAGTGCTGTTATCAAATTCTTATTCGTTCTTACCAAGCACACAGGGGTGATCTGCAACCTGCTGTTATCAAATTCTTATTCGTTCTTACCAAGCACACAGGGGTGATCTGCAACCAACAGGTAGAACCGGCGAAAGATTGGAGGAGCGATTGCCTGGAGAAACAAAAGTCTGCTCGTCGTAGAACTATGTGGAGTTCTGGGTAGGCTGCACTCAATTCAAGGGTTAGCACAATCAAACAATAATGCAAGGTTGAATTATAGTGCCAACCACATAATCAAAGCTGCTGGAAACAAAGTGCAAAAGTTGAGCAAGGGTACGGGGGCAAAGGCAACACAAGAGAGAAGAACAAGTAGCAGCAGGTGCGCACACCTGGGCGTCCTGCGTGATGCGCCCAAATGAGATAACCTCCTTTCTGTTTCACCTTTTTTTGTTTCTTCGTTTCTATTTTTTTTCTTCCGGAGAAACTCACAAACTGATTATATGAACAGAGGAATTCAAATGAGCAAGTTACCACACACACTTTTTCAGGAAAGGTAGGGGTATTCCGGTAACAAGATCCTGACGTCCCTTTGTATGGTAGGACTTCCGAGGCAACCAAAACTTTCTCAATTGAGGTCGATCAGGATTAGGCAGACCTATTTTTTTTGTTTTAAACTTGCCAAAAGAAATACACAACTGGTGGATAGGCAGGCGTGATCCGGAAACAAAAAGTGAAAGGGGAGGGTCGGCGCGTGAGAGGCGCGCGAGGTTGTGTTTCTCTTTTTCCTTTTTTTTGACTTGCCAAACACACAAGGCAGGGGGGCGTGGCGATCAGGGGGGCCACGATCATAGGGGTTTGCGGCGGCAGTGCGAGAAAAAGAAAGAACGAGAGACACAATGCAACCAGCAACAATTTAACGCGTAAGCACACAAATTCAACAATGCAAATTATTGAAAGAAAGTGCAAGACTCAAAAGGTTGCTGGGACAATGATCTAGCCTGAAATATATTTTTGTTTTGGTTTTGTGGACTGTAGAAAAGGGAAGAACACTAGATAAACTCACCGATCAACCTGGAAACCTGATACCACTTGATCGAGTCGGAGTGCCCGATCCTTCGGTGAGTGGGGATAAATTTGACTTGGTGGAAGATGACCCTCACGATTCGACTACGACGAGCGACCCCGAAGCGCCAATGCAATCGCTGAACCAACTCCCTATGGTTACCAACCTTGCTGATGCAAGATCAGCCTGATCACGAAGATCTTTTCCTGTTTGCAATCGAAGAACGAACAAGAAAAAGATGCGAGCAATCTGATTATCACTCGAAGGTGGAGTTCTGAATTACACGAGGACAGCGCTGTTTTGCGCATGTCAAGAGTAGCTAAAGCTAATTGTAAACAAAACTTGAGTCTGGAAAGAAATGATGCCTCTATCTAAATAGAGGGAGATAGGGGCGCAGCCCTAGGAGAGGGGCGGCCAGGGAGGGGGCGCAGCCTCTAGTGGTGGCCAGCCCAAGGCGCCCACACAAGGGCCTTAGTTGGGCCAGCATCTATTCTTCTGGACCTTCATTCTTCAGTAGCATGATGAAGTTCAGTTCTCTTGCATGGGCCCGAGTGATTGGCCCAGAAGGAGGTGGCGCCTGGGGTGGAGGAGCATCTGGTGTCGCTGGGAAAGGTGCTGCTGGCATAGACGTACTCAGGTTGTAGTTGATGTCCTCATCACACAAGAAATATGGCTTCTCAAGAACAATCTCTGCAATCTTGAGAAGTCCAACTCCGAGCTCCGAGAATAGCTTAAGGAGCAGAAAAAGGCGCACCAAGGCAAGCCCTTTCCTCGCTCGAGTACTTTCTCTTAGCAGTTTGTCTTGAGTTCTGAAAACTATCTTCACCGCAGAGCTTAGGAAACTCTTAACATATAAAGAAGAGTTGCTTACTGATGTGAAGAATATGCTGTATCGCCGTACAGATGATGTCAAGCGGGTGCAGAAGGTGATCGCCGATACTGAACAATAGTTCGT
This sequence comes from Panicum hallii, assembly GCF_002211085.1. Lineage (NCBI taxonomy): Eukaryota > Viridiplantae > Streptophyta > Magnoliopsida > Poales > Poaceae > Panicum > Panicum hallii. The sequence continues at coordinate 45,465,965 of NC_038046.1, read as the reverse complement.
CGACTGCCTTCAGCAGATCAAGACGCTGGGCGAAGAAAAGGAGCAGTGCCAGAAGGAACTGGAGGACCTTAGGGGGGCCGCCCAATAGCTTGTTGACATGGTGGATCCGCAGGAAGGCGGCGAAGCAGATGGATGATCCCTGCTGGAGCGACTCCTCGGAGCACCGCAGAAAGTCCTTAGTTTCATCACCAAAGCCCCCACTACACGTGTCAGCCCCGCCCTAGGTTTTGTGAAGTCCTTTTAGCCTCAGGCTCGACTAAAGGTATTCGCACAGGATGCGGCTGCAGACTGCTCCGAAGAGCAGTTCAGCGAGTACCTCCTAGAAGCCCGGCCTGTAGCTTTAAAAATAGTAGAGAGTATAATACAGGATTGAGATATTGTAAAAATAAGTACTCTTCTCCTTGTAATATATCTGTTATTGACGTCTATACTCATCATTGCCTTACGATTGCTGGATTGCCATCCATGTTTTTAGGCTAAGTAGTAGACACTACCCCAGGTGCAGCGACCCTCAGAGTAGTTGAAATAGCTCCTCATGTGAGCCCGTCCAACAAGTTAGATAGAATCCGATCGAGCGGATCTAACCTGTTAGGAAAAAACGCGATCATCATCGCAATGACTGTCATGCTCATGGCAAGAAGTCGAAACTACCCCGAGTGCGGCGACTCTGGGAGTAGTCGATACAGCTCCTCATGTGAGCCCATCCAAAAAGTTAGATAAAATCCAATCGAGCGGATCTAACCTGTTAGAAAAAACGCGATCAACTGTCAAAGCTCATGGCAAGAAGTCAATTCATATAAAACATGAACGTGGCTATAGCCTCCGTATTTTAACAGAAAATTTACATTCCGGATTCTGTGGCACATAACCTCCAAATTGAATCAAAAGAAAAACGCCTAGGCGCTCGGAGAACAGCTTTGGTGCACGTCTTCTTATGGGTAAAACTTGTGTAGGTTCTGAACATTCCAAGAATTTGGGACGTCTGGGCCCTCGGGGTATTGTAGTCGATAAGACCACGGTCTTGTAATCTGCTTGACAACGAACGATCCTTCCCATCTCGAGTTGTCTTGGATGCGGCGTAGGACCAAATCGCCTATATTGAACGACCGTTCTCTGACGTTGCGGTCGTGATATCATCGGATCCCCTGTAGGTATCGTGCTGATTGAACAAGAGCGGTGCAGCGAGCCTCTTCGATAGAGTCAAGCTCCAACTGCCTTGCTTCGTCCGCCTCGCCTTCATTGTACATTTCAACCCTTAGGGATTTCCACATGATGTCAGCCGGTAAGATTGCTTCGGAGCCGTTCTCTGTCTGGCGTGAGCTTGGTTATCGGCTTTTACTCGATCCACTTGGTAAACTTGTCGATTGGTACCAATACGTGGGTGAAACCACCTGGCGCTGTTGTAAATGGCCCAATCATATCAAGGCTCCAACAAGCAAACGGCCAGGATGGCGGTATGGTGATAAGATTGTGAGCTGGGACATGAGATTGCTTGCCAAAGAATTGGCAGTTATGGCATCTCCGCACCAGGTCCTCAGCATCCGACACTATGGGTGGGCCACCAAAAACCAGCTTTGTATGCTTTCCCCACTATTATTCTTGAAGCTGCGTGGTTGCCGCATACTCCCTCATGTATCTCTCGCAGTATGTCGTAGCCGTCTTCTCCCGTGACGCACTTTATGAGTACACTTGATCATGCGTCACGCCGGTACAGTTTATTATCGACTAGGACAAAACCTTTGCTTCTACACATGACACGAGCTGCCACTGCACTTCTTGCGTCCATGCCCGCTGGTAGTCTTTGGTCCAGGATGAAGTCGATATAAGTTTCTCTCTAGTCCTCTCCAAGTATCATAACCTCCCGATCGGGCTGTTGAAGGCTGGTATCAGTGGTTATTTGAGGTGAGGACTTGATGGATGGCTGCTTCAGCTCGTGGATGAAAACTTCAGCTGGAACTTGTGCACGGGTGGATCCTAGCTTGGATAGTATGTCTGCACCAACATTGTGTTCCCGTATCACGTGATGAACCTCCATGCCGGAAAACTTATTTTCCAGCTTGCGCACTTCTTGTATGTAGGCGTCCATTGTCTCCTTTTTGCAGTCCCACTCTTTGTTCACTAGGTGAACGACCAGAAGTGAATTGCCGTATACAAGTAGTCGCTTGATGCCTAGTGATATCGCCAAACGTAACCCGTGAAGCAAGGCTTCATACTCGGCTTCATTATTGGATACCTCCCAAAGGATCTGGAGAACATACTACAGTTGTTCGCCTCTTGAAGAGATAAATAGGACTCTAGTACCACTGCCATCAAGCTTAAGAGACCAATCAAAATACATGGTCTCGTGCTCTGGCTTGTCGACTAGAGTTGGAATTTGGTTCTCTCTCCACTCCGCCATAAAATCGACTAGAACTTGAGACTTGATCGCAGTACGTGGCTTGAAGTTGATAGACAAAGCCCCCAGTTCCACTGCCCACTTTGATATATGGCCCGTGGCATCCTGATTGTGTAGAATATCTGCCAACGGAAAATCCATAATCACAGTAATCTTGTACTCGTCGAAGTAATGGCATAGCTTTCTTGATGTGATTAGTATTGCATATAAAAGTTTCTAAACTACCGGGTATCATACCTTAGATTCGGAGAGTACCTCACTAACGAAGTACACGGGCCTCTGCACTCCAAACGCATGGCCCACCTCGCTGCGCTCGACTACAATGGCACTACTGACGACATGAGTTGTCGCCGCAATATAGAGTAGTAGATCTTCTCCTGGCAGTGGTGCTGTAAGGACCGGAGGTGACTGTAGGTGTTGTTTCAGATCCTGCAAGGCCCGCTCAGCCTCCTTCATCCACTGGAACTTGTCTTGGCGTTTCAGGAGTTTGAAGAAGGGTAGTCCTCTCTCCCCGAGTCAGGAGATGAACCTTTTCAGGGCTGCCATACATCCTGTTAGCTTTTGCACATCCTTGATTGTGGCTGGAGCCTCCATGTCAGTGATGGCTGTGATCTTCACAGGATTGGCTTCAATTCCCTGGTTGCTGACGATGAACCCATGCAATTTCCCTGATGTACTCCGAAAATGCACTTTGTTAGGTTGAGCTTCCACCGAAACTTGCGTAAGCTGCTGAACATCTCTTCCAAGTCTGCAATTAGGTCATCGGGATTCCTGGTCTTGATGACCACGTCATCCACGTAGGCCTCAACATTTCGATGTAGCTGATCAGCGAAGCACATCTGCATTGCGTGTTGATAGGTTGCTCCTACGTTTTTCAACCCGAAAGACATAGTTTTGTAGGCATATGTCCCGAACGGGGTGATGAACGTGGTTTTTATTTGATCTTCCTCCTTGAGCGCGATCTGGTGATACAACGAATAGCAATCAAGGAAGTAGAGGAGTACAAAACCCGCCGTCGAGTCGACGACTTGATCAATGCGCGGTAAACCGAAGTGATCCTTTGGGCAATGCTTATTGAGATCGATGTAGTCAACGCACATTCTCCATTCATTGTTCTTTTTCTTTACAAGGATGGGATTCGCTACCCACTCTGGATGGATTACTTCTTTAATAAAGCCAGCCGCGAGGAGTTTAGCTATTTCCCGTTTGATTTCCTCACGTTTGTCTTGAGCAAACCTTTGAAGGCGTTGGTTTTTAGGCACAGACTGTGCGTGTACATTTAGACTATGCTCGATCAGCTCCCTGGGCACCCCGGCATATCCGCTGGTTTCCATGTGAATATGTCTCGGTTAGCCCGAAGGAAACTGACGAGCGCGAGTTCCTGTTTCTCATCTAAGCCGGCACTGATGACAGCGGTCTTAGATGAGTCGACCTCCTAGAGCTGGATCGTCTTGAGGGCCACGTCGCCAGTCGACTGGATGCTCAACTTGCTGGCCTTCTCGTCGGGACTTCCAGCCCGGCTTGGGAGAGTTGTTGCGCGGCCGCGAGTACTTCTCCTAAAGCATCTGGCACATGCATAGTCAAAGCGTACTGGATGGCCTCCTAGTTGCAGTCATACGACTTCTTCAAGTTGCCTCGGAGAGTGAGTACCCCACTTTGTCCTGGCATCTTGAGAAGTAAATAAACATAATGGGGCACTGCCATGAATTTGGCCAGTGCCGGTCTGCCCAGTATGGCATGATAAGAAGATTTGAAGTTGGCAACTTCGAATTTGATGAACTCGGTGCGGTAGTTTTCCCTCGTGCCAAAGGTGACTGGAAGGACCACCGTGCCAAGTGGATGCGCTGCATTGCCTGGGACGATGCCGTAGAAAGGGGACTTTCTTGGGACAAGCATGTCAGTTTGGTCCAAGCCCATCTTTCTCAAAGTGCTGGCGAAGATGAGGTTGAGACCACTTCCGCCGTTGATGAGAACTCTGGTGAGCTTGACTTCTGCCACCACCGGGTCCAGGACCAGGGGGAATTTGCCGGGCTCTGAGAAGCTTGTCCATTGATCATCACGTGAGAACGAGATGGAGACCTCCGACCACCGGAGTGGTCGTGGTACCGCCGGCTCGATGGACATGATTTCTCGGAGAAGCAGTTTCTGTTCCCTCCTGGAATTGAACTCGTCATCACCTCCGAAGATGACATTGATGGTTTTCGAAGCATCTTGAAACTTCGCATTGTGAGATTTGTCCCCTTGGTCATCCTCTTCAGGTTCTTTGTCCGCTGACTTGTTCTTTTTATTGTTGAATGTCCTCCGGAGGTGGTAGCAATCAATTGCCGCATGATTGGCACCAGGATGCCACGGGCATTTCTTCTGCAGGAGCTTTTCGAACTCCTCCTGCATCGTTGTCTTCCTGCTTCGCGAAGGACGATCCACAGCCGTGACGAGGTCATCTGGCTTGTGCTTTCAGTATGATTGTCATTTGAGCGCCTCAGGTTGATGTCATTGTGCCTCGGGAACCACTCCCGCGTCCTTTCCTCTTGCTCGGACCAGTCGTGCATCATGTCATGAAGTCCTACAACAGTTTTTGGTCTGTTCCGCCCAAAGTCTCTGTAGATACCTAGGTTAGTGATGCCATTATAGAAGCAGTCGATAATGTCCTCCTCCGAGATATTCACAATGGTGGCACGCACATCGAAGAAACGACGTGTGTAGGACCGGAGGAGCTCATTACGTTCCTGTTTACATTGAGCAAGATCATGGCGAGTACCTGCACGGGTGATCGCCCCCTGGAAGTTGTTGATGAAGACTTTCTTGAGCCGCTCCCAGGAGTCGATTGAGTTGTTGTTGAGGCGCAGGGTCCAAAGCCATGAGGAAGTAGACGACCTTGGTGATGTTGGAGCCTCCTGCAACTTCTATGGCGGTGGAGTAGCATCGTAGCCATTGCTGAGGAGCTTGTTTGCCGTCATACTTGGTGATCCCAATCGGCTTGAAGCCCTCAGGGTACTTGTAACTGCTGAACCATGCGGTGAACACCGGAAAGCGATCACTGCAGTCGGTACCCTCTGGATCGGCAACTTCCCGATCTCTGCGTCTGGAATCAATTATGGATCGTGCATCGTGTCCTTCATTGATTCTCTAGCGCCGGTCTTCTGGAGGGTTCCGTTGATTGGGTTGTCATGGGTTGCCTCCCGGAGGTGGCTGCTGCCTTCGGCCAGTGGCCTGACTCCCGTGAGCGTTGTCATTGTTATTGCTTTGCTAAGGTCGAGGATAGCCGCCTGCCGTTCGACTGTTAGGCTGGCTGCGGCTTTCGCCCACGTGTTCTTCTCTGACGGTGGATGCTGGGATTGGTTGATCGAGTTGAATCCATGCCCTCTGCGCGTAGCGAAGTGCTTGGCACAGGTTTGGATCCTTGCTGCGTTCGAGTATGGCAGTGACCCTGGCGATGTTGGCCACGGGAGTTCTGAAGCCTCGCTCGCTCACGGCCGCGAATTCGGTGTCAAGCTCACGATGCATAGATCGCATGTGCTCGTTGACCCTCCTTTGCTGGACTGTGCGAGCTCTGTTCCTGGCCCTTTGTGCCTCACACTCAGTGTCGTTTTCATCGCCGGTGTTGGCTGTGGCCTCATCTTCGGATATCATATCAAGTGCGTCGATGGGTGAGATTCCATCATCCTCGTCCTCCTCCGCCATCAGCACCTGGCGTGGTATGAGCTCATCGGAGCTTGCTTCAACTAGCTCGATCGACTCCTCCGCCATGGTAGCTAATGGCCTGCCCTCCTGAAAAGGCAAGGGCTCAAGGTGTGCCATGAGTCAGTCTTCGTCTTCGAGTAGATCGGAGAGTTTCATACCCTTCCAAATGCATGAAACGGCCTTCTGGAGTGGAAGTAATCATCATACCATTGTCACCAAGGTGACCCGCAGCCCCCCGACGTGCGGTGGCTTCGGGCTTTCCGATTCGGAGTAAACAGTCCAAGTCCTTTTCCAATGCGGAGAGGGACTCGAAGTTGTTGGCCTCCTGATGATTAGTGGCCGAATTGCATAGACCGAGTCGTGATCGGTTACGCAAGTTCTCAGATTGGAGGGGTCCGATCCGAGCATGGTTGTTGCAGCATGGGGTAGAGTCAGTTGAAAACGGACTCTTCCTCAGTCCTCGTAGCGGAGCCATGGGTCGACAAGTCGTCGAGATTATCGACGAACTCATCGAGGTCGCTATGAAAACTCGTAGCAAGAGTTTTTGGCTTCATGTCGATGATGAATCGACAAAAATTTCCTGCACCATCTGCGATGCAAACCCACGAGCCGAAAACGAATGTCGTGCCCTAAGGGGGCACAACACTGGTGAACTTGAATGATGCCATCGAGTTCACCGGTGGATCTTCGATGCGCACCCCTACCTAGCGCGCCAGCTGTTAGTGTTTTACCGCCTGCCCACCGAGGGGTGTGCCCGAGGTGGTAAGTTTTAGGTTGGGCCGTGATGTGCGTAATACCCTATGTCCTGTTTGGTGATTTGTATTGCCTTGGGTGTTGATGTTGTTTTGAGGGGGTCCCTGCCCGCCCTTATATATCCGGGAGGACAGGATTACATGAATCCTAGTCTGGCACTAGCCTAGGAACCGTATTCGAGTACAACTCGAGTAGCTTCCTTCTGTATTGGCTAGTCCTACTTTGCATGCGAGTAGAGTACAACATAGATAAGGTATAGGACATGTCCTATCTCCTTATCCTATATGAACTACATTATGTACGCAGTCCTGTAGTCCCGGGTCTGACAGCTGCTGCCTCCTGCCAGTGTCCTGACTTCCATGAGTGTTGTCATTGTTATTGCTTCGTTGAGGTCGAGGACGGCCGCCTGCCGTTCGACTGTTAGCCTGGCTGCGGCTTTCGCCCATGTGTTCTGCTCCGATGGCTGACGCCGAGTTTTGTCGATCGAGCTGGATCCATGCTCTCTGCATGTAGCGAAGTGCTTGGCGTAGGTTTGGATTGTTGCTACGTTCGAGTATGGCAGTTACCCTGGCAATGTTAGCCATGGGGTTCTGAAGCCCCGCTCGCTCATGACGGCGAATTCGGTGTCTAGCTCACGATGCATAGATCGCATGCACTCGTTGACCCTACTTCGCCGGGCTGCGCGGGCTCTGTTCCTTGCCCTTCGTGCCTCACGCTCGGTGTCATTTTCATCAACAGCGTTGGCTGTGGCCTCATCTTTGGATATCATATCAAGTGTTTCATTGGGTGAGATGCCATCATCCTCGCCCTCTTCTGCCATCAACACTTGGCGTGATATGAGTTCGTCGGAGCTCGCTTCGACTAGCTCGGTCGATTCTTCTGCCATGGTGGCTAATGGCTTGCCCTCCTGAAAAGGCAAGGGCTCGAGGTGTGCCACGAGTTGGTCTTCATCTTCGAGTAGATCGGAGAGTTTCATACCCTTCCAATGCACGAAATGACCTTCTGGGGTGGAGGTGATCATCAGACCATCGTCACCAAGGCGACCCGCAGCCCCCCAGCATACTGTGGCATCAGGTTTCCCGATTTGGAGTAAATAGTCCAAGCCCTTTTCCAATACAGAGAGGGACTTAGAATTGTTGGCCTCCTGATGTTCAGTGGCCGAATTGCGTGAACCGAGTCATGATCGGCTATGCAAGTCCTCAGATTGGAGCGAGTCCAATCCGAGCGTGGTTGTTGTAGCGCGGGGTGGAGTCGCGTTGAAAACGGACTCCTCCTCGATCTTCCTGGCGGAGCCATGGGTCAACAAGTCGTCGAGATTGTTGACGAACTCATCGAGCTCGCTATGAAAACTTGCTGTGAGAGTTTTCGGCTTCATGATGTCGATGGTGAATCGACGGAAATCGCTTGCGCCGTCTGCGACGCAGACCCATGAGCCGAAAACGAGCGTCGTGCCCTCGGGGAGCACGGCACTAGTGAACTTGAACGATGCCATCGAGTTCGCCGGTGGATCTTCGATGCGCACCCCTACCTGGCGCGCCAGCTGTCGGTGTTTTACCGCCTGCCCACCGAGGGGTATACCCGAGGTGGTGTGTTTTAGGTAGGGTGTCGCCGAGATTAGGAACTCGAAGGTGCAAGCAACACAAGGTTTAGACAGGTTCGAGCCGCGAGGTGCGTAATACCCTACGTCCTGTTTGGTGGTTTGTATTGCCTTGGGTGTTGATGTGTTTTGAATGGGTCCCTGCCCGACCTTATATATCCGGGAGGACAGGGTTACATGAATCCTAGTCCGACACTAGCCTAGGAATCGTACTCGAGTAGCTTCCTTCTGTATCAACTAGTTCTACTTCGCATGCGAGTAGAGTACAACATAGATAAGGTATAGGGCATGTCCTATCCTCTATTCCTGTATGAACTACATTATGTACATAGTCCCATAGTCCCGGGTCCGACAGTTAGTAATCAGAGCAAGGTTGTTCGGTGAGAGACTTCCATCCTTCATTTTTTTTAATTTCCTACAGTCAGTAAAAGCAAAAAATATTAGTACTCCCCCCCCACCCGCATAATCCTATAGATCCTTTTGAGCCTTTACTAGTACTGCTTAGTTAGGGCTTGTTGAGTTTTTGATTGCATCGGTTGTGTTGAGTTGCTGGTCTTAGTTGTCGTCCTTTAGAGTTTCGAGTTCTTGTCACGTTTGGTCACATACGCTATCTTTTTTTTAATCCCTATTTTGGCCGAATCAGAATACACTTTGCCTGTCAAGTTCGACTTGGAATCGGTTAAGCGCGTGTTGGCCGAGACCGACTTGTTTTCGGTTAGCCTTTTCATCTCTCGATTGGCCGAATCTGAGTGCCTCTTGGTTATCAAGTCCGAATTGGAATCGGTGCAGGTTGAGTCTGAACTGTGCAATAGAAGCAATAACACTTCATATATATATTTAGCTGTTCAGCTTACTCCAGAGATTGGACAATTGGTTTTAATTACCTTATACCCCTACTCTTTCTGGCAAAAGTGTATGTGGTGACTTGCTCACTTATATTCCTTTGTTCATAGAATCTATTTTTGAGGTTCCCATGAAAAAAATAGAAAAAAAGAAAGAAAAGAAAATAAAAGAAAGGGGCTAATTCATTGCGTTTGTTTTTCCCTTCTATTCGGGGTGGTGCTTTGTGACTTCCTTTGTGTCTAGGCTCGCATCTCTAGCACGATCTAGGTTAGGACCAGCATAGTACCACCATTGAACGATTATTCAGCTTGCTTTTGTGACTAACGTGGTGCTAGTACTTCCTTGTTCTAGCCCACCTATAGCTCCACATATTCGACTACAGCTATACAGGTCTTGTTGCTGCAGCACCGATACACTTCATTCCATGGTTGCGGACTTGTTGGTTGCCGTCTCCTCCTGGCAGCACGGTAAGAATTGGTAAGAGCTTGTGCAATAGGTTGAGAGTGAGCGTCTTGTAGTAGCTACATCCTATTAGCTGTAGGAATTTTACTACTTCACTTGTTTTCTTGTTGTCCTTGTTTTTCTCACCATGGCAGGCTTCGAGGAAGAGGATCATAGCTTGCAGCAGTCTCCACGTATCAGGGGCATCATACAACATTTTGAAAAGCAAGTGAAACTGCACACAGAGGGACTTGATAATGATATGTAGGTCACGAATGAAAAGATTGGACAATTGGAGGCCATGCAGATTGCCACCAACACCAAGCTTACGGGACTGGAGACAACGGTTTCGCTGATATGTAGGTCTTGCTGCTGTTTTGCGGCGTTTTGATGAGCTCCATGGGAAGACCAACGAGCAGCGTGATGATTGGGAGGATGAATATATTGCTAATACTGAACAAGATGAACGAGACACTCGCTATCGCCGACGGCTACGTACTAATCGTAGAGGTATGGGTGGTTTTCGCCGACGTGAGGTACACAATAATGATGATGCTTTCAGCAAGATTCAATTTATGATGCCTCCTTTTGATGGTACATATGACCCTGATGCATACATTACTTGAAAAATTGCTGTTGATCAAAAGTTTGCATGCCATGATTTTTCAGAGAATGCACGTGTTAGGGCTGCTACTAGTGAGTTCATTGATTTTGCTTCTGTTTGGTGGATAGAACATGGCAAGAAAAATAATGATGACATGCCACAAACTTAGGATGCTTTGAAACGGGTCATGCGGGCTAGATTTGTTACTTCTTACTATGCATGTGATCTGTTACATAAGTTACAACAACTGAGACAGGGCACTAAAAGTGTAGAAGAATATTATTAGGAATTGCAAATGGATATGCTACGTTGTAATTTAGTGGAGGGTGAGGAACCTGCTATGGCTAGATTTTTGGGAGGGTTAAATCGAGAAATTCATGACATTCTTGCTTATAAAGATTATACTAACGTAACCCATTTGTTCCATCTTGCTTGTAAAGCTGAAAGGGAAGTGCAAGGATGACGTGCTAGTACCAGACCTAATGTTTCTATAGGGAAATCTATATCATGGCAGCTACACACGAATACTTCTATGGGCGGACAGGCACCTGTACCAACTCCTTCTCCAAGTCGTGCAGCAGCACCTTCTCCATCCGGTGACAAGCCATGTGCTCCTCCCACCACTTCAGCAATCAAGACTATCCAGAAGCGAGCCGCTAGTGCTTCCTCAGTTGCATCCACGGGTAGAACAAGTGATGTCCAGTATCATCGTTGCAAGGGCTTTGGGCATGTGCAGCGTGATTGTCCTAGCAAGCGCATTTTGGTGGTCAAAGATGATGGTGCATATTCCTCCGCTAGTGATTTTGATTTATTTGCTGCTGACCATGCAGGTAACGAGGGAACACCAGAAGAGCATATTGATGCAGGTGACGCTGAACACTATGAGAGTCTCATTGTGCAGCGTGTGCTTAGTGCACATATGGAGAAGGCGGAACAAAATCAGTGACACGCACTATTCCAAACCAAGTGTGTCATTAAAGAGCGTTCCTGTCGTATGATTATTGATGGAGGTAGCTGCAACAATTTGGCTAGCAACGATATGGTGGAGAAGCTTGCACTCAGCACCAAAACACACCCACATCCGTATCACATTCAATGGCTAAACAGCAGTAGTAAGACTAAGGTAATGAGGCTGATGCGCAATAATTTTGCAATTAGATCATATCATGATGTTGTTGAGTGCGATGTTGTTCCTATGCAAGCTTGTCATATTCTGCTCAGTAGACCTCAGCAATTTGATATGGATTGTGTGCATCATGGTAGATCAAATCAGTTTTCATTCTTCCACCATGATAAGAAAATTGTGTTGCTTCCTATGTCTCCTGAAGCTATTGTGCATGACGATATTGCTAGAGCTGCCAAAGCTAAAAGTGAGAACAATAAAATTATCAAGTCAGTTGCTAATAAGAAAGATGAGATATGATTGAAAGGAACTTGCTTGCTTGCTAGTAAATCTGATATTGATGAATTCATTGCTACCGCTTCTGTTGCCTATGCTCTGGTGTGCAAAGATGCTTTGATTTCCATTCATGATATGCAGCACTTCTTGCCTTCTGCTGTCGCTAACGTTTTGTAGGAGTACTCTAATGTGTTTTCAAGTGAAATACCAGCGAGGCTGCACCAATACGAGGGATTGAGAACCAAATTGATCTAATTCCAGAAGAAGGTTATGTACGTGAGTCCCTTAGTCCTTGTAAGACCAATCCAGAAGAAACGAAAGAGATTCAGCGACAAGTGTAAGGACTACTCGACAAAGGTTATGTACATGAGTCCCTTAGTCCTTGTACTGTTCCGGTTATTTTATTGCCCAAGAAAGATAGAACATGGCATATGTGTGTTGATTGTAGTCTATTAATAATATCACAATTCGATATCGACATCCTATTCCACGTTTGGATGATATGCTTGATGAATTGAGTGGTGCTGTTGTGTTTACCAAAGTTGATTTGCGTAGTGGGTACCACCAGATTCATATAAAATTGGGAGATGAATGGAAAACTACTTTCAAAACTAAGTTCGGGTTATATGAGTGGCTAGTCATGCCTTTTGGGTTAACTAATGCACCTAGTACCTTCATGCGATTAATGAACAAGGTTCTACGTGCTTTCATTGGAAAATTTGTTGTTGTCTACTTTGATGATATATTGATTTACAGCAAATCCATGGAGGCATATCTTGATCATTTACGTGCTGTTTTTAATGCTTTATGTGATGCACGTTTATTTGGTAACCTTGAGAACTGCGCATTTTGCACAGATCGAGTATCTTTTCTTGGCTATGTCGTCACTCCACAGGGAATTGAAGATGATCAAGCCAAGGTGGAAGCTATTCAGGGATGGCCTGTACCAAAGACCATCACACAGGTGCAGAGTTTTCTAGGACTTGCTGGGTTCTATCGTCGCTTTGTGAAGGATTTCAGCACTATTGCTACACATTGAATGCGCTCATGAAGAAGGGAGTGCCCTTTTCTTGGGGCACCACACAAGAGAATGCATTCACCATGTTGAAAGATAAGTTGACACATGCACCTCTCCTCCAACTTCCTGATTTTAATAAGATCTTTGAGCTTGAATGTGATGCTAGTAGAATTGGTTTGTGTGGTGTTTTGTTACAAGATGGTAAACTATTGCATATTTTAGTGAGAAATTGAGTGGACCTGTTCTGAATTATTCTACTTATGATAAGGAATTGTATGCTCTTGTGCACATATTAGAAACATGGCAGCATTATTTGTGGCCTAAAGAGTTTGTTATACATTCTAATAATGAAACTTTGAAGCATATTCTTAGTCAAGGAAAACTGAACCACAGACATGCTAAGTGGGTTGAATTTATTGAATCTTTTCCTTATGTCATCAAACACAAGAAAGAGAAAGAGAACGTCATTGCTGATGCTTTGTATAGGTGATATACTTTGTTGACACAACTTGATTGCAAGATTAATGATTTGGACATAATTAAAACACAATATGTGAATGATGCTGATTTTAAGGATGTCTTGCTACATTGTAAGGATGGAAAAGTATGGAACAAATTTGTCATCAATGATGGGTTTGTGTTTCGAGCTAACAAGCTATGCATTCCAGCTAGCTCCATTCGTTTGTTGTTGTTACAGAAAGTGCATGGAGGTGGCTTGATGGGGCATTTTAGATCAAAGAAGACAGAGGATGTACTAGCTGGTCATTTCTTTTGGCCAAAAATGAGAAGAGATGTGGAGTGATTTGTTGCACGCTGCACTACATGTTAAAAAGCTAAGTCACGATTAAATCCGTATGGTTTGTATATGCCTTTACCGGTTCCTAGTGCTCCTTGGAAGGATATTTCTATGGATTTCGTGTTGGGATTGCCTAGAACAAGGAAGGGACGTGATAGCATTTTTGGTTGTGGATAGATTTTCCAAGATGGCATACTTTATACCGTGTCATAAAACTGATGATGCTACACATGTTGCTGATTTGTTCTTTCGAGAAATTATTCATTTGCATGGTGTGCCAAACATAATTGTTCTGATCATGATGCCAAATTTCTTAGCCACTTTTGGAGAACTGTCACACCCGGATTTAGAAAGGAAACCGAATGCATCTTATATGTACGCTAGGATCAAGTTCCACACATATGATAGATGTTACAATTGTATACCCGAAACAATATCATAACGACAGAGAGTATCATAGTACTTTATTACATAACCGAAAGTCTTAATCTTAAGCGAATAAATAAACATTTATAACTAGCAGCGGACTTCAACTTCACAGGCAGATGACTGGGAGACATACGCCTAGAACTCTTCAAGATCTTTAGGGAAATCCGGACAATTATCTTGTTCTGAGCAGCATTGATTTTAATAAAGCAAGCGTAAGTACACTTATGGTTGGTACTCAGCAAGTGGAGTAAATCAAGGAAAAGCTGATATGGTTTGACTGCGATAAGTATTTTTACCTGACCAAGTTTTATTTAGCAAGCATTAACTAAATGTAAGTATATACCAACCCTTAAATAAATAAAAGAGATAAGATAACAACAATAAATAAAGAATATCATTTTAGATCATCTTTAAGTTCAATTATCATGTGAGGGTCCAAGACGCTCTTAACCATGAGCACGGCTGATATATCAGTTTTCACTCTGCAGAGGTTATACATTTTACCCACAACTCGTGTTTCCCTTAATGCCCGGGTTTGCAAGGTCCTTAAATACTTCTGAGGTGAGTGGCAGGGATTCACTACGAGGTCTTTACAAAGATTTTCTAACTTGCAACGGTCCGCTAAGGTTTTAGGCCGCAGTGGTCATAACCCTCCCTAATGAGGAAGACGCCTTAACTAGTAACATATCTACGCCTCAAGAGGACCAAGCTATACCCCATCAGCGCACTCCCCTCTTGCCCTTTCAGTAAGACCTTTACAAGCTAAAGTGTCTAATTAATTAGCTAAGATCAGAGCCATGTAGTATTATGGTTGCACTGTTTTTCTGGGTGGTTCTCCATATTCCAATTAATGCAATAATCTTAATTATCACCATAAAAGTATTCCAGAACATGAGTAAAATCAGTGTAGCGTGATTTTTAGGTTATCCAACCAAAGTCTAAGTAAAAGCAACTAGCGTAGCTACAGCATGAATATAACAACCTAGATTTAATCAAGAAAGTTTAAAAGAAACTAGGCACATCCTTAGTTTGGGATCCATCATATTATAGACACATGTATGCATATAAATTAAATGTGTGTATTTAGAAAGTTATTAGGATTGGAATATGATCAAGGACCACTTGCCTTCGTCAAAGTACTATTGCTGCTCGGGAACATCTTCAAAGCCATGCTCTTGCGGACCCTTGAACTGCACACCGTCTATCGTAACACACGAGTACATACAAACAAACAAATACGATAAATAAGAAATAGTACACCAAAGCAAAATAAACAGAACAAAACAATGTTATAAAGCCACTGTATACGTCGCAAGGGTCGCGTGAGCGTGAGAATTGATGAAAATAGAGTTAAAACGGAGAAGTCATGGCTAAAACATGATTCTAGGGGGCTTATTTGTGGAAGATTTGAAACTAGAAGGGCTCTGGACAAAGAAACCGAGGGCTAAAACATAATTAAACCTTAGATCTAGGGTTTAGATGTGGCAGAACCAACCTGAATTATACCGGCTCAAGTACGCGAGTCCACTCCCGAGGGCTCCAACGTGCTTCAAACGGTATAATCCCTTGGCCTGTCGGGTAACGTCCCGATAAACCACCGATACACAGGATCAAATAAGGTTACCTCACACGAATGTGAGTCCAGAGATACAATCACCATCACGTTTTACATCACAAGGAATTACATTACAAGTCTCCAAAAGAAGTACGAAGTTTCAAACTTGGAGAAATTATTACAAACTGGTAAAGTTATGGTTTTTAGCAGCGGAAAACATACGTGACGATCTACAGCACGTCGACAAGACGGATGTCATGCTAAGCCCGGGCACGACATCACTCGGTATCACCAATGTTGGTCGGGGACGGATCTCACTCCGCGGACCAACCTTCTGGAAGAGCATAGGGCCAAAACAAGGGAAGAGTAGGATCTTCAAGGGTTTTACCTGAAAAACATATAGCTAGCAAGGCTGAGTATACTAATACTCAGCAAGGCTTACCCGGGATTGGGTATACTTAGCCCATAACTAGACTCATGAAGGCATTTCAAGGGTTCTGGGTTTATTTCCAGCTGAAAAGCAACAAAGAGTATAACCTACTTTCAATTTTTAACTTTCATTTTCTAGTTGAGTATTTATTCTAGATTAGCACCTATACTAAACAAGCAAGGTAGTGTTTATCATCCATCAAGATTATCCATCATTAGTTCCACTTCTTACTCAATGTGGCAGAAGGGATAAGCAGTCTCAATCCTCGTGAGAGGCGGACGATTCGAATCGAATTTAACCTTGCAAGGTAAACCTAACTCACACGCTCGGAGTACCGACAGGGTGTTCCGAGCAACCGTTTCCCTCATATTCCGGGTTATGGATCGGGGCCACCACAAGCGACTGCAGGACCGTACGCACACCCAATGTGTACAGGACATACGTCTGTAGCGCGACTACAAAACCCGTATTCCTGTCTGCCTTGCAGAACGTACTCCCACACGTCGGTGCGTGTAAACATAAAATAAAAGTCGAGTGGTGGGAGCGCGTCCATTTGCCGGGCCAATCGGGTACTAGGCTTACCGCTTACCATATTTCGCGGCATGTGGCTAGTACTTTCAAAAACTTAGCCACCACTACCACACATTTCGACCTTAAAGCTTTAATCAAAACAGACAGGGTAAACTTCCAGGTCATGACACGGTACATGACCCTGTCCGTCATCCTTATAGTGGTTGCAGAAATGTAAACATGCAACTCCTATATCGCGCGAGTGACAGGAAATCACCCGACTTCTACCGGTTCTATTAGCGAAGCATCTAACCGATAAGGACTCAGGAGCATTACATTGGATTCCTAGGATTCATGCATCTAGGGTTTCACTTCAACTCCTAGACTTATTGCAAGATATAATATAGATAGACTTAGATTGCAGTGTAAATAAAGTAGTGGGATATGTCCGGGGCTTGCCTTTACTGGTGGGTCTGAAGTCAGTAAGTCAACATCTTCCGAACTTTGGTTCGGGGCTTCAATTAATCCCTTGGTGACGTTCACTTGATCTTCAGGAACATCTTTCGTAGACTCCGGGGAAATTTCGTAGGTACCGTTGCCGAAGTAGTCGTATCTACATGTAATGCAACATTACATTCAAGCGTGCACACAAAACTATTTTATTTCACAACAAAGTTACAATCCAGCACTTATCTAACACACTATTCACATAACAACCAAAAAGATCTGAACTAAACCTAGACAGAGCTTTAGGGGGCAACTAACTAGAATCGGCTACTCGTTGAAGATTACAACAGAGCCGATTGGAAACAACAAGGGTTTAGCCGATTGAGAGGTGCATCGGGTTCCTAGACGATCGATGAAAGTATCGAGTACTTCAGCAGAGGGGTGATTCCTAAAGAAGTTGTGTTTTAGCTGAGATGTGCTTAAGTGTTATCCTAGATAACTAGGTGTGGTTATATCGACTCGACTACGTCAGCACAATAATTGAGTGACGTACAGCCGATTGGGGTGTGGTTAAGGGTATATGATTGATAGGTATAAAACCGACCTCTCAGTCGATAAATCGACTGATAGAAGTGTGTGGATATGGATGGGGCAACTAAGGATCGATCAGCCGTGTTTGACCGATACGGAAAACAACTAGAATCGGCTTGGGTCGGCCGATGGTAAGAACCTTAAGATCGTGGGTGTCTTTTCGATACATCGTCTCTGTGCAGTCGATGTGGAACAGAACAAAAGGATTGTATCGGCAGTAGCCGATACTAGAAAGGTAACAATCGTATCAGCTAATCAGCCGATGGTAGAAGTATCGACTGACAGCTGTTACGCAGAAACATCATAGACTTAAAGAAAACAGATGCTAAGTGGTTGGGTTGATAACCTGACACTGAAACACAGCTGCCGAGATGTAGTGGCTAAGCAGCAGATACACACGAACTAATAAAGATTCTTATACGAGAAGGGCTTTAAGGAGATTGCAATCAAGACGAGAACAATGTCTTGATGGTAGAGATATGAGCGTTCGTGTGATGGGTTAACTAATTATCACACTACTCTACTTGAAGCATATATTCTACAATCTATACTTAGCTACAATACATGCATATCACAAAAGACACAAATAAAGCATTCATTACCTAATATTTAACCTAGATTACAAATCAAAGATTTCAATTCAAGATCACAACATGAACTTGTAGATTTCGACTTAGGGTTTTCAAACAAAACTGATTTTACATTTTTATGAACTTCTTACGAAATCTATGAAATGTAGAAGGTCACTGATTTTGAAATAAAGGAAGTTCTGGAAATCTTACAGAAAATACTCTAGAACTTTTTAAAACATAGCAATCAAGTCCCTGGTCCAGGAAAACAGATAACAAGAAGTTAACGACGATATCCCGGTAAAGGAATCGCCGGCATTAAGAAGATTCAGTAGGTCGGGGCAAACCTTGGTTATGGAAAAGAACGGACGGAAAGTGAAGTTCCGTGGCAAACAAGATTGGCGAAGAGAAAAGCTCGATGAAAAGGTTCACGAGTTTTCTTGAGGTGTTGTGGTCTTGCTCGGATGATCGGTGAAAGGTAAGAGGTGCTGGATGTCGTGGACTCCTGGGACGAGATGATGGAGCCGAATGGGTTCGCTATGCCAAATCCTCCGCGAACCTCAAGATCCTCATGCTCACGGGTTAAACCTTCTTTTGCTCACGCACACGTGCCACTGAAACACGTCTGGCACACCCGCGTAACTTCCTGCAGGACTGTCATGCTTGGTTGCATCGAGGCTCCTCCGAGCTCCCCACGCCTAACTGCCACTTTCGCCCCGCAACTCCTCCTTCCGACTTGCCTCGCCGTAACCGTCACCTTCGATTTGCCTCCTCTTCTTCCAGCTTGCTGCCCCTCGTGCATCTCACGCGCGAGCGAGCTCGTGTCCTCGACACGACCACTCTTGCACCATCAGAGATCACCGGGGCGTAGTTAGGGTCGATGCCATCACGTTCTCGCATCTCGCGCAGAAGCCTTCCATCGCAACTCCTTCTGCGCGTGCCGTTGCTCGGCACGTCGCATTCCAACACTATTTGCTCGTGCCCGTGGGTTCATTCTGCTCCGGCCGCTCAACATCTGCCCATACCGCCAACTCCCACGCGCCACCACGCACATGCTTGCGCCACTCGCTCGGCACCGCCCACGAACCACTCCTGTGCCGCTACCGCGCACGCCTGCTGCCTCACCCGCGCGCCTGGGCCACTCCGCGCGTCACTGCTCACTCCGAGCTACTCGCCTCCGCCCGGGTCTCGCACCTACTGCGCTCGCACGCGTCCTGCACGCCATTGCTCGCTCGGGGTCGCTCGCATCCAGCATATCCGTGTCGCCACGCTGCGAGCCTCGCCCCAGCGCCGCTTGGTTCGCGTGCCGCTCACGCATCAGTGTTACGCCTCCCGCGCGAGCCGCATCCACACCCGTGCCTGCGCGTTCCTGCTCGCGCGCACCTCCGGCCATGCACATGCTGCTCCTCCTCCGGCCGAGCCACTCACGCGCGTGCCGCCAACCGCGTCTCCAACGCCCTCCGCGTTTGCGAGCCATCTTGCCTGCGTTAGCTTGCCCGGCCGCCTGTGCTTGGTCTGGGCTGCACGCCTGTCTGTACGCGCAGCAATTGCCGCCCACGCCTGAAGCATTCCCTGTGCCAATGCGCCGTCCGCGCTCTCCGCTTGCGTTGCTGCCGCCCGCGCACCTGGCCGCCCGTGCGCACCACACCCGAGCTGCTGCTGCCTTGGGCTTTGCCCGCACCTGGCCGCGCGCTGCTCCCGCGCCGCCAGCGCCTAGGCCCAGCCAGCCGCGCGCCGCCTGGACCCCCTGCCATCGCCTGGGCCGCTGGGCGCCGCCAGTGCCAGCCGCCCGCACGGCCCCTGTGCTGCGCCCTGCGAGCCGCCGGTTCCCGCTGCACGGGCCCCTGCGCGCGCGCCCGGGCGCTCCCGCGCAGAGCCGCTCGCCCGCGCCCACAGCGCCCCGCACCGCCCACGGCCGCCGCTCGCCGGCAGTCCTGCGCCGGCCGAGCGCCTGGTGGAGGAAAGGAAGAGAGGCAGGGAAGGAGGTGCCCAGAAGTGTGACACCGATGGAGAGAGGGAGGGGAAAAAAATTGGAATTGGACAGAGGTGGAAGAGAACGGGATAGAGGCGGCTGGGATAAAAGAAACAGAGGAGAAAGGGAAAACAGATTTCCCAAGGACTTATACGCGATTTCAGAAAACTGCAGGGGCTCGTCTGTAAAACTAAAATTTCCCGTTGATTTAAAACCCAAATGAAGAAATGCCCAAAACGAAAGTTGGAGAGTTTTTCAAACTCTACAACATTGCTTTAGGGCTCAAATTCAAAAACTCAAAATTTACATTTTTACACGTGAACCTTTGAACAAAAGTCAGATTTGAATTGCTTTTGTCCTAAAGAATGAAATGTTGTAAAATTCAGGACCTAAATGCAAGCATTTATGACACGTCATGATGACGGGATAGACTCGTCACAATGAGTGGATAGACATGTCATGATGACTTGCACTTTTACACTTTAGTCCTGAGTAATTTTGAAAGTTACTTTTGTAAATCAGAGACTTGCATAAAAGGACTTGTACTTTTATAAGATTACGTAAACACCCTTATTTTTACCATTTTACCCAAAATTTTTACACACTTCAACACTTGCATTTCAAATGCAACTTTCGGATGAATACATAACTTTTTACAGGGGATAAAATAAGAGAAACATGTTTGCAAAATCACCCTTCACTTATTTCGAAATTACCTCCCATCCAAACACATTTTGCAAAAACAACCCTACGTTTTTCTGTAATTATAAAAATACCCTTTTTTACTTGTACTTTAAATTTTCAAAAGCTTCACACAAACACGCACAAGCTTTACACTTAACAAACACATATTTCACACTAACAAAATATAGGTCTAGCATTACAAGTATATGAACTGTCACATTAGATTGAAAAACAGAGGGGCTAAGGATGGCGGGTTCTATTTTAGAAAAAGATAGGGGCTTAAACAGAAGAAAAAGGATCTACTCGTGAATACTTTTGAACTGCCGTGGACTGCGAGTTGATTTCGATAGAACTCAGGGGCTAAAGTGCAAAATATCCTAGGGTTGACCGGTATCGGGTTATTTGACTCCGGTGTCAGATCTGGATCGGACGGCTGCGCGGAGTTGAGGCGGCGCAGGCGGCGGCGCTGGCGCTATCGGCGAGTGTTTGCGGCGGCGGCTCGTCGGGAAATCGTGTAAATGCGACTCCGGCCATGGTTTCGACTCGGGATTGGCATGGGAGAAAGAGAGTGAGGAGGGGAACGCGTTTACGGGCTTGGAATGAGGCGCCAGGGGCCGGGGAAGGAGGATGACGGCGAGGCGCGGCACGGCGGCAACGGCGAGCAAGCGGCGCCGCGGGAAGGGGAGAGGGAAGGGGAAAACAGGCCGGCGAGGTTCCTCACCCCAAGGCGTAGCTCCGGCAGCGGCTCGCGGCAACAGAAGAGCGGCGAGGCAGCGGCGGCGATGGCGATCGAGGTGCGGTGGCGAAGGCGGCACTGGCTAGGGCTACAAGGCAAGAGGCGGCGGCTGCTGGTCTTACGGAACCTAGGGCGCGGGGCGGCAGCTTTATAGGGCGGCCGAGGGGGCCTTGGCGTGCGGGCTCGGGGCGCCACACGGTGGAGGCCGTGCCACGGCCGGACTCAGGCATGAGTCCGAGCCTAGCTTGAGCTCGAGGACGGGGATTACCCCAACAGGTGGGCCACGCCTGCCAGCGAGCGAGAGAAGGGGAGAGAGGAGGGGGCGTCAGGTGGGCTGGTTGGCCCGGGGGAGGAGAAAAACGGAGCAGACTGGGCCGGGCCGTGCGGGAGAAAGGGAAGGAAAGGAGAAAGGCCGGCTAGGCTGGCCGCGTGGAAGAAAAAGAAAAGAGGAGAAAGAAGATGGGCCGGGCCAATGGAGGAAAAAGAGAGAGAAACACAAATGCATTCAGTTGCATTTGAATTTGAATTTAAAATTTAAATTCAAATGGAAGACAAGCAATAAAATAATGCAATGCGGCATGAAATGCACAAGACCTACATTTTATTATATTTCTTTTTATGGTTAAATAATTAACTATTAATTCACGGCAAATGCTCTAAAATCAAAATAACTGAATAAAAACCTTATGGATTTCAGAAAGAATCTAGCAAAATTTATTTAGGTTCCTAATTTGAAAATTAGGTTGTTACAAGAACTTTATGGGCACAATTGGGAACTAAGCTTCTATTTTCTACCACTTGTCATCCCCAAACTGATGGTCAAACTGAAGTTGTTAATCAAACCTTGTCTACCATGTTAAGGCTATTTTAAAGAATAATATTAAGTTGCGGAAAGAATATTTACCTCATGTTGAGTTTGCTTATAACCATGCATTCTACTACAAAGATGTGCCCCTTTGAGATTGTTTATGGCTTGATATCTTGTGCTCTATTGATTTAATGCCTTTGCCCAATTCTGAAAAATTGAACTTTGATGCTAAGCAACGTGCTGAACTGATGTTAAAACTGCATGAAACAACTAAAGAAAACATAGAGCACATGAATTTTAAGTATAAGCTTGCTGGTGATAAAGGTAGAAAGCAATTAATTTTTGAGCCTAGTGAATTGGTTTGGTTGCACTTGAGAAATGATAGGTTTCCTGCTTTGAGAAAGTCTGAATTGATGCCTCGGGCTGATGGACTATTTAAAGTGTTAGAGCGAATTAATGATAATGCATACAAGCTAGACCTGCATGTAGATTTTGGGGTTAGTTCCACATTTAACATTGCAGATTTGAAGTCCTATTTGGGAGAGGATGATGAGCTTGAGTCGAGGACGACTTAAGCACAAGAAGAGGAGGATGATGAGGATATCACCACCAACGATACATCCACACCTACTTCGTCAACATCACTTGATCCTATTACTCGTTAAGTAAGTTCACTCTTAAACTCAGGTGCATCATATTTAGACAATGGAGACACGTGCACTCTTATTTTACTAAGAAACAATGGATTGGATCAAAAGTGAAGAGGCATCGCCCAAGCTGGATTCGGACTGCAGGACAGACATGAATTGTGACGGCCGCCACAACTTCTTCCGGACTTCATTTTGGGCGTTCAAGTACTTCCTAGAAAGGTTACCAAATCTACTTTCCAACGGATCTGGAATCACCTCCATATCTGTTTGGAGTCAACCGCAATCACCGATTTACTACAGAGTTCTTTTCAGCCCACGGTGCTGTGTCACCCTATTTTGGCCCAACGGGCCGTGTATCAAGTTGAGTCCAATTCGGACGCATCCTAGGGTTGGGATACGACCCCAGCACCCTTGTGGTCGTTCTTCCACTTCCTTATAATACTTAGCCGCCGCCAAGAATACTTGGGTTTTGTTAGATGCAAGTTTAGCTTTTGCTACTTCCTTTTAGGCATGTGTGTTGATCCAGCCGTCCGTCTACTTATTTTTGGAACCCCACCATATTTGAGATTCAGTTTGAGACCTTCAATTATGTCTCGTATTTTCAGTACTTGTTCTTGCTAGTTCTTCGATTGCTTGCAGGATGAGTGCCCTAGTGGCCGGGTGTCGCGCTCCATAAGATCGCGGCAACTATAGGAGGTGGTGTGTCGGTTGCTAAGGCGCATCATCCTTGGAAGGCTATAGTTGGGCCGTGAACATCATCTCCTCCATCAATCGAGTTATCCCACGCCTCTCATCGAAAGATCAGGAACAAACACTAGCGGATTCACATCATCATCTGTGCCTTCTCAGTTCTTGTGTGCCTTCTCAGTTCTTTCATGCTTTTCCACAGATTGAAT
Source organism: Panicum hallii (assembly GCF_002211085.1). NCBI lineage: Eukaryota > Viridiplantae > Streptophyta > Magnoliopsida > Poales > Poaceae > Panicum > Panicum hallii. The sequence continues at coordinate 45,442,161 of NC_038046.1, read as the reverse complement.
GAATTTATTAAGTACTCCAAGGAAATAGGCCTCCATCCTTCGAGATTTGTACATTCGTATCCTATCCATCTCTAAACAGCAACAAATAATTAAATAGATTTTAACAATCTCTTCAATAATTTGATAAATAAATATAAACTTTTATATATACATAGAAATTGGAAAAAGTCAATTTTACGTGTACAAACTAAAATAACAAAAACCCAACCTATTATTGTACCACTATATCTTTGGAAAAAACTATCATGCATGTGTGTAAACATAGAAAAAAAATCAAATCTTCTTCTCTCTCCTCCATGGATCTAGGAAATTATTTACTTAGGAATGAGGCTAAAACATAAAGATTAAGCCTAAATGATTACATAATCTTGTTCTCCAACTAAAATAGCATAACTTCATCCAAAAGTTTGAGACAAATGGAGCCCCAAATGGCAATTCCACACTATAGAGATCTAGATCTAGGTACAGGCAAAAAGAGCTACATTTTAGCCTTAAAACTATTAAAAAAGTCTAGAAAAGCCACGGGATTAGCATCAAATTACCTCTTACAGCTCCCAACTTAAAGGAAATCAAGTTTAAAACATTCCCTCCTCTTTTTCTTTTTTTGAATTTTTGGGCAGCACCTCCCCCGAGCAAGCAATGAGCTATCGGGAGGAGGAAGAAATTGACACCTAGATTTTTATGGATATTTTCATGGACGGGTGATGGTGTCACCCGCCCCTAAAGATGCATTTCCACAGGCAGGTGATACCATCAACCGTCCCAAAAAATGGGGCTCATTTTCAGGTTGTCACACACTCCTAAAAGAAGCTTTTCGAGGGGCGGGTCAGTTGCTACAGTAATTGCGCTTCTTTTGTAGGAGCGGGTTACATTTTGATCCGGCCCTGGAAAAAAGGATGCTCCTAAGAATCGTTTTTTAAATAGTGCACCTATCAACGAACTGGCAATCTCTCGTCTCTCCTGATTGGTGACTGGAATGATCTGTAGGATTGTGTGACGGCAGCATACGTGTACAAGAAATACATACTATGATCCATTTATGACCACAAGCGTCTGCATCGCCTGGAAAATTAAACACTACTACTTCACGCTGACCATATGAAATGCACAATCTTGTATGTATGCTCTTCCGCCATCTTCTGAGGACGTTGATAAGCTCCATGGGCATGCATTGAGTTGGTGGGATGAATCAGTGATCTTCCGTCGAGGCAACAAACTCACCATCCATATAACATATCGCTAGAGCAACTACTAGGTCTTCCGATGGAGTTATACTAAGTGTTGATATTTTTAGATATTTAATGAAATGTTATGTAAATAAGTATTCTATTTGGTTAGCAGTTTTATAATATGTATTTCTGTATCCATGTTGGTGTTTAATTAATTTCACCGGCACAGATAAGTCGGTATACATGCCAGCCTTGGACTCTGCCAGGATGAACAAGTAAATATATGTTCTAGCATGAACAAATAAATATATGTCCTCTGGTGTCTGATTCTGTGTTTGATTCTGCTGGCATGCATATAGAATAAGGTCCATCCGTCCGACTATCTCTCGCTCACCTCACTCGCCACTTCTCCCTCGCATGCCGATGCACCTACTCCACTTCCTAAGAACTGCACCGCTGCCCACCCTCCTCCTCCTCCTCTGGATCTACATGGAGAAAATGGCCGTCGTAGACCTGTAGACTGCCGTGGATTGGGATGACAAGGTGGTGGCCGCTGTCGAGGCCATGCACTACGGGAAACGGCTACTTTGCCGAGTGTCAAAAACACTCGGCGAAGCTCCAAAAACACTCGGCAAAGCCTTTGCCGAGTATTGCACTCGGCAAAGGGCACACGGGAGAGAAACTGTCGGCACAGGGGACCTTGCCGAGTGCATTTTGTCGGGCACTCGGCAAAGCCTTTGCCGAGCGCAAAGTGCCGCACTCGGCAAAATCTAAGCGCCGTGACGGAGCAGGTACGTAACGGAAGCTTTGCCGAGTGCCAGGTCCTCGGCACTCGGCAAATATTTCAGCTTTGCCGAGTGCTAACACTCGGCAAAGATTCTTCAGATTTTGCCGAGTGCAAACACTCGGCAAAGATTCTTCAGATTTTGCCGAGTGCAAGCACTCGGCAAAGTGCACAGAATTACCTATTTTAATCTATTTTTTCTATTTCATCCACACATATATATCAGAAAAACATATATCATTACAAAGACCACCAACATCACATCTATGTCACAAACATCACATCTATATTACAAACACAATCGATTCACATACATATCCCAAATCGGTTCACAAACGTATTATCATTACAGACCACAAATATGCATGTCTCACAATATAGTCCATAGATGTCAACAAACATGAGAAGTCTACAGAAACAGGATAAGTGATAAGAATCATGATCAAGACCTCCAACCCGGCGACCTTCATACCGGCGTAGTTGGAGAAGCATGAGGGTCATTTGAGGCCGCCGATTGATTCTGCAAAGAGGAGAAGCAATCGCATGTGTGAGACAAGATAAGTAAAGGTCCGACATGGCTAAAACTTATCCATACTCATAGGAGTAGAAAACTCAGCAGGAGGTCGAGGTGAAGCGAACAACGAAGGTGGTGGAGCTACACCCGTTGCGGCACCAAGAGTCTGCATGTAGGCAAACATATCCCTCATCCTATGCTCGTTCTCCACACGTAGCCTCCTCTCTTCTTCTAATTGGGCCTGCAAAATTTTCACTCCAATGTTATGATAATACAAAGAAATGGTATACAATAATCAATGAATGACGAATAAAGAAGAAATGACCTGGAGTGTCTTGCCGAGGTCGTATGCCTGGACTCGCACTTGTGCTCCTTGCTCTAATCTGAGATATCAGCAATCCAATACCGTCCATGATTCTTACCTCCTCCAACCCTCATGACGACTTCTCCGTCAAGGTCCTCGGTGGCCAGATCAAACTCTGGACCATGGACCTCCCTTGCCATCATTGTGTACGCGCTGAGGCGGGTATGGACCATCGGGTTGCTGTATGCCTCGGGCCCGTCCTTCGGATTGTAGTTGACGTCAGACATCGCATTGCCCTTATGGGACATAACATATGCCTTCAAGAGGGAGCAAGGCTGGCCACCATGTGACGACGACTGCAAGAAAACAAGCAAGATGATTATAAATCATGCATAATTGAGTGTTACGTTAAATAAATTCATTCGCGTACCCATGCTTCTACGAATCCGCTGAGGCCGCAACTGCCTTGATGGTGTGTTACACCTGGCATCATCAAACGCCGCTCCCGACAAGCGTTATGCGAGTCCTCCCACTCGTCGGAGCACCACTTCCGCACCATCTGTCGCCAGCACTCTTGATGCCCGAGGCACCAATAAGGAATCGTCTACAGGGCATCAAGTATTTGACATATTAGAAGATGAAATTAAGGCTGCTTAATGAAAAAACGAATGCATATTAATTTTCTTTATTTACCTGCAAGTACTGCTCCTCAGTCAAAGATATGGTTCTTGCTTCCGTTTTGGTGACCTTCTCTCCAAGAATGGAGCCATGAAAACTAATAATGGCCTGGATACACGCCTCATAGTGCATATCCACAACTCATTTCTTACAGACTTTGGTAGCCACCACATCAGCTTTGTCCTGAAATCCATTCTCACATCTGAAGAAATCCTGCATGCAAACACGATGTATACCATTCATTTTTTTTAAGAATGTGAAATGAATGCAATGTATTTAGCACTTACCCATAGCTCTTGTTTCACCCGCTCCGCCTTGTTGTTGAATACCCTGCCATCCCGATCTTCAGCATCAGGGGCGGCGGCGTAGTGGTCGAACGTATAGGCCGGCTCCGTCACTCCACCGTACTCAACATTCCCTGCACAGAAGACCCAGGATGCCATTGACGGAGCGTTTGTGAGCAGCACCTGCACTCTCCACAATCGTCCAGTACCTGCACAAATGATTAAGACCTCTTAATAGTTTCAACTTTGAATTTGAACATATAACAAGAAGAAGAAATGAAAATATGAAAAGTTACTTACTTTTCCCCTTCGGGTCGAATCAACGGGCGCCTCTCACGAGGTATCGGTTGCTTAGGGAGACTAGCGGGACCTGTACATATGATTAAGAAAAATTATTAAGAAAAATTATTAGTTTCAACTTTAAATTTGAACGTATAACATAAAGAAGCAATGAAAAAATATAAAGGTTCTTACCTCGCAAGTAGACGCTCGACGAACCAGAGGCACCAGAACCAGAGGCGGTCTGCTGCGCCTCGTCCTCCTCCTGCACCTCCTCCTCCTCCTCCTCCTGCGCCACATGCACCTCCTCCTCCGTAGCATCTTGCTGCCCCACCTGCGCCTCCTCCTCCTCCGCTACCTGCGGGGGCACCTGCGTCGTCCCCCTCCTCCTCCCCCTCCTCCTCTCAGACGACCCAGATGTAGTTGACCTAGCCCTCTGGTAAAGCGACATAACGCTCCTCAACCCACTGCCTACCATCTTTGTTCAATCACCTGCAATTAAGAAGAGTAAAGTAATAAGTACAGATAGACAAGACGTACTTAGAAAGAGATGTAAAATAAATTAAACATAAATGCATAATAATATAGTATTACATTGATTAAAAATAATCTTTATAATCGGGATTAGCTGGATCATAAGTCTCATCATCACTATCAATCAAATCATAATCATCTGTTTTGCGTATTCCTCTGTCATGTATAACTGTTGGATCCTCGGTATGAACGGAAGGTGACGTAGGATTGTCACGGGGATGTCAAGCTGCCTCTTCTGCCCATCACCAGAGTCTACCTCTATGAACCTAGAGGATTTACACGTTGGGCAATACTTTGATTCTGCGTATTGTTTCCTAAACAGGACACACCCCTTCGGACAAGCATGTATCTGGTCATACGGCATCTTGAGTGCACGAAGAAGTTTCTGTGCCTCGTACATGCTCTTTGGAAGAATGTGACCCTCCGGAAGTAGGCTGCCAATAACTGTCAACATACCATCGAAGGCGTCTCAGCTCAGGCTATACTGCGACTTTAACGCCATTATGCGTCCAATGGCATCCAATTGAGAAACCTTTGTCTGTCCGTGAAGGGGTTTCTGTGCCGCGGCAAACATGTCGTAGAAGACCTTTGCAGTTGCCTCTGGCTCCTCCTCCGTATGTCCTTCAACAAATTGTGCCTCGTGATAGTCATGTAACATTCCGCTACCCTGGCACCGGCATCATAATCCTCGACACGTTGCCTCACCACCTCCTCTCTCATACGATCGGCTTCACCGTGGAAGACCCACTAGGTATAGCCTGCCGTAAATCCATTCAAACAAAGATGTTCCCCCATGACCTTCTTCGTTTGTCTTTCCCTGTTTGCACATTTGCTGCATGGACAGAAAATTCTACTCGCTCCTTTAGCAGCTTCGCCAAACACCCGTTCCAAGAAAGACTCGGTCTTGTTGATACACTCATCGATGACTTGACCCCGACTTAAGTGGCCAGTGTACATCCACTCACGGTCTTCCATCCTCTAACATATGCATTGGAAAGTAATATCAATTTCATATGACAAAAGTTTTCATCACAATGCCATAACACACTCTCTAGCATTTTCTATATCACAATGCATTCACACTCTTTAGCCTTTTGTGTATCAACTTCTGAGCGCTACATATATGTGGCCGACTATCCATGCATAAGCTTTGAACAGAAGAAAAGAGATACAATTTTGGTCAGTGTGGACTGGCCATGTATGTATTCAATTCATGGATAAATCCGCGTTTAAATTATTATAAAAACTTGATATTGACATACTACATAAATCTTTTTTAGAGAAACATAAGTTAGCACATATTATATACGTCCTAATTTTGAAAATGAAGATTAAAAAATGATACAAACCATAGCAAACATAGCAGTACCTGCCACAAACCGAGGGCGCAGCCGGGGGCGCGGGATGGGCGCGGCGGGGGCGGCGGGCGGCGGGGGCGGCGAGGGTGGCGGGCCCCAGCGGCGGGGGCGCGGAGGCGGCGGGGTCGGGTGATAAGCTAAGTGTGTGGACTGCTGGCTGCGGTGCGTGCGTGGACTGCGGGGCCGGAGGCAGCGCGGGGCCTTATTCAAAATATTTGTCGAGTGCCAGATCAGCGGCACTCGGCAAAGGATCCTCTTTGCCGAGTGCCGCTGATCTGGCACTCGGCAAAGGCCCCGCTCTTTGCCGAGTGCCTCTAATCTGGCACTCGGCAAAGGCAAAGAATTCACATTTTTCAAACCCACTTTGTCAATTTATTTTATTTCTTGTATTTATTAAAATTTGAACTACAAGTCACACGAATAATGGAAAATAATGAATGAAAAAAATAATATTCTCGTTATTGAAGGATGCGTTGACACCTTATCGAGAAAAAAAATCAGAAATTTCAAACTTGTTGTCCACGAAACATGGTGACGAACTTATTATCCAGTTGTTTTTAAAATGTATAAAAAGCAAATATGGTCCAAAAATTATGAAACTTGTCGAGATGTAATGATATCACATGGGGAAGTTGTGATAAAAATCTGACGAGGTTTCGTGAAAATTTAAACATACGATGCTTACAAATTGAAAGTTCTCCAAAGAGATGTATCATTTTATATGAAATCCGATTAGATCTTAAGCATCGTAGATATCAAACTTTTATGAAATCTTATACAAATTTTATCACAGTGTCCTCACATGATAACATGACATTTCGACAAGTTTCATAATTTTTCAACCCAATTTGCCTTTTATACAATTTAAACACGACTTGAACACAATTTAGTCGCCATGTTTTGTGAATAGTAAGTTTGAAATTTCTGGTCCTTTCTTCGATAAGACCTCAAAGCATGCTCATTAACATGAATAACAACTTTTCATTCGTTTTTTCCACTATTCGAATGACCACGCAGTGCAAATTTGAATTATTCAAGAAATTCAATAAAATGAAATAAATTATCAAAATATAGCAAACACTTCGATAAATAAACCTAAATTACATATCTTCTTAAGGAGAATGTAGGATGGTAATAGAAAAAATTTTAGACAAAATAAAGAAAAAAATTATGTTTATTTTGCCGAGTGTCTTGCCTCGGCGCTCGGCAAAATTTATCTTTGCCGAGTGTCCTGGAGTAGGCACTCGGCAAAGGCTCACGCCGTTAACTACCGTTAGGTCCTGGCGCGCGTTTGCCAAGTGTCATTCTTTGCCGAGTGTTTGACACTCGGCAAAATAATCTTTGCCGAGTGTTTTATTTTGCTGAGTGCCAGACACTCGGCAAAGGGTGAATTTACCGTGTGTTTTACTTTGCCAAGCGCTGCACTCGGCAAAATTGCTCTTTGCTGAGTGCCCGAGTTTTTGCACTCGGCAAAGATTTTGACACTCGGCAAAGCCCTCGTTTCCGGTAGTGATGGCACATGTGATGGTGGCAGTGATGGCTAGAGAAGCCGTACCCTGCTTCTTGGCAGGTGCCATTACTTGCGTCGAGCCCTGCCGGCGCATTGGCTTGTCATTCAGTTAAATAAGTACTAGGTTATTATGTTATGTTGGTTAGGTTAATCTTATGGTTATGTGGATTTTTTAATCTTATTAGTTTTTTTTGGAATATATCTTATGTGAACTATATGTTATATGACCATGTTTAATCTTATATGGTTGAGTTGTTTAATCTTAGTTGTATAGACTAGGCTACATGCACTTGTTTAATATTGGTTATGCAAAAATTATACTGCATGATTGAGTGCAACCAAATGATGATGATTGGGAATATCTAATTTTATGAACGTCTAGCACATATGCTTTCATATTCAGATTGAATGTGCGTGTCATGTTCAATTCGTTCACAATAAGGATATAGTACTCAGATTTGATGGCATATGTGGGCCTTTGCTCTATTTTCGCATATTTTGATCTATTTGGATGTTTATTTTCTATTATTTTACTTGTATTGCGAAGGATGAGTGGGCCTTTGCTCAAAGCTTCAAGTTAGTCATGTACGATGATCAGCTTCGATCTAAGGACCACATATGACACGGGAACAAGACCATGACCTTGGTGATCTGAGGCAACTATTTTGACCTGCTATTGTGTTCTCTGCCTGAATATGAATGTGCGTTTAGTGATTTCAAGCAAGGTTTCTTTTTATGTCTTGATTCAATATCCGAGGTGGTCTGTAATTTCACCGGTACTGATACATTGAATTCTAGCTGAGCCATAATTTACCCCGGTAGAGGTACTCTAATCATTCGTATGTACTGACCTTGGTTAAAAATCGGTTTGCATACTTTGTTATCTGTCTGGGCTCTCAACGCATTCGGGCACATATATACTAGCTTTAATTTGCTGGCATTGCGCAATCCATATCGGTTCATGCTATTGTTGCACTAGTACAGAAATTCCGTTTAGTCCCGGTTTGCAACTCTCTTTGCTCCCGGTTGTAGCAACCATGACTACCAATCCGATTCCCTTTAGTCCCGGTTTGCAACCCTCTTTACTCCCAGTTGTAGCAACCATGACTATGAATCCGAGACCAAACATCCCATCCGGTTGTAGCAACTATGACTACCAATCCTACATATCTTCCTTACCACCCCACCTACGTAACATATGTGACTCTTGTCGGATGCTTTTGTTTTGATCTAACCCATGGAGGACCCTTTAGTCCCAATTGGAACCACGAACCGAAACTAAATGGTGACCCTTTAGACCGGGTTGGTGTTAGTCCCGGTTGGAGCCACCATCCGGAACTAAAGATAGACTTTTAGTTCCGGTTGGAGGCTCCAACCAGAACTAAAGATCCCTCCCGCCCTAGCCATCGGATCCGGGACTAATGTCTACATTAGTTTCGGATCTAATTTCAGCCGGGATAAAATATCATGGATAAAATATCAAAGATGGAAGACCCGTTCTGTACTGATGTTGGATCGGTAGCCAGTGCAGTTGAGGTTTTCAAGCCGGCACGGTTGAGATGCTCTGCAGTGGCGATGCTATGTTTAATTTGGGCATGTTAGATATATGTTTAAGGAGGTAATGAGTGCAGCGGTGTTGTTGGTTGAACTTAATGGCTGCGGTACACTTTCATACGTATCATGGCCAAACTACAATACGAAGATATGTATAATGGTTATTCATGTATTTTGACTCTTTTAAAATACATTTCCATGTAAGGCTACAGCTCTAAAATTTCATGGCGTGGCTCGAGCCATCAAGCTGTCAAAGTTTTGGCTTTTCCATTTTTCTATTAAAAGACTTGCTAATTTTTCTTCTCCATATTTCTTTTATCGCAAAATCTTCACAACCTGAAATCATCTTGTTGGGCTGGTAATTCAATTAATCTTATATATTAATTTATCAATGACATATGGGTTGAACCAAGTCATATGAACGGTTGAGTCAGTATTGGCGTATCCGTCCCAAACTCATTATTAATAAATAGGCAATTCATCAATACTGTGAATAAGCATTGCTTGATTTTCGGTCCTCTCATTTCTCTTTCTTTAGCAGTCCCTGAAATTTAAAGCTAGCTAGCGTTTCAATTCGAGAATATTCTTGTGTAGTTTTTCCTTTTTGAACTTTTTTGTTTTGCAAAGTTGAATACCATAATGTGAAAACTATTTGGAACAAATTACCGATATCCATGTTTTTTTAAAACTTTTTTTAAAGCATTGCCGGTATCAGGTTTAATTGTTACTGGCATATTCCTTTATTTTATTATTTCGTCGGACAAAATGCTGGAAATAGTAAATCCTTATTAACATTATGAGTTGTCAACATTTCATGATGATTCGTCATCATCCACTCTGCTAATCCTAGGAATGCATTAATAACCTCCAACTATCTCCAGGCTATAAGTCTGTGCCTCGTCCCAAGAGCACGACCCAGGTTGAGAAGACCCGGCCCGCAGAAAGAGTGAGAGAGACCTATATATCGCGATGGCTATTAGGGTTCGGATCTCTGGGTCTCGTCCTCTCCGGTCAGCTGGGGCTTCATCTCCGGCTGGGCGTGGTTGGGTCTCGCCCATGCCTGGTGGGTGACATCGTTGAGGTGCTCCTCCAGTACGGTGCGTGGGCCATCGGTACGGTGTCCCTCTACGGGTATCCCGGCGGCACCTCTGTTCGCATCTCCGTCAACGGCGGGCCGGCAGCCGACCTACTTCGCTAGGTGCCACGTTCGATTTCTTGAGGCTCCTCCTATGCAGGTGTCGGAGGTGTCCTCCAACGGTCGTGCGAAACGTCGTCGACGGCACCGGCATCGCCAAGCCCGCACAGAGCGTAGGCAGACAAGCCTCGAGTATTCTGGTGCGCCTCGTTGCGATGCCGAGTCCGCGGAGAGCAGCAACGAATGTTACCTTTAAGTGTAGGATCGTTGTGCACAATAACGCATCGATATATGATGCAGAAATGTTTATCAAGATGGTTCCTCCGTTCAGCGAGTATTTTGCTTTAAATGTTTAGAATTTTTCATCAGCAAAAGTATCAGTATTATCCAGATATATTAGGCCTCTCTTGCGAGGTTTCAGACTATGGAATAAACTGTACCTTGTAAGATCTAAAAGTTCCTATCCCCTTCTTTTTGGCGGATCCTAAAGTCTTCTTTTGTTGTGGGGGCTTCAATTCATCAGTTGATTGAATAATCCTCAAAGGCCTTATGCCTTCGTGCAACAACTATCATTTCATAAAACTTCAAACTCAAGATGAGATGCGCAAGGGCCTTTTATTCTTCTTATTATCTATATTTTACCTCATTTTAATTTTTGACTCATTAACTTTCATGGATATTCACGAAAATCAAATTGTCAGTGTACCATATATATTCGTGATCCATTTGCTATTGTTAACCTAAAACATGTATCATACAGGTCAAAAAGACTAAAATTGTTAGGCTATATATATTAGGTAATCCATATAATATAAAATAAAAAAACGCTCCATGTAGATCTGATAGCTATAACTACTGTATGGAGCAAGATTTGTATTTTCGTTCCCTCTAATTACAAATAAGTGATGTCTCGGGTTGCATAGCCGACCATTTCAAACTTTGTCGGTTAAATATTACTTTTTGTGTGTTTGGGTTTAGATATTAAAAATGACATGAGTAGATTTGTCTCAGAATTCAAATTAGTTTTCTAAAAGTATATCATTCCATGTTCTGTAAATAAATTAATTATCTTTAATTTTGATACAACACGCAACAATGTACAAATTTAACTTTTTTTGTGACTGGATGGAGTATTACTGTTGATTCGTGCCAAATTCTTATTATATTAGGACAATCTCTACAAGATAAAATCATTTGGAATTGTTGAAACTATGGCACTCCATCGAAGGCCTACGACTTGGAGACTAAAAGGATGAAGTTGACAGCTTTAGCTTTTGCAAGTGTCTTTGACAAGATTTGTCTCACCAAGATACAGATACAAATGTCATGAGATGAATGGGGACTTTGTCTAGAAACCATGCTCAGATGATGGGGCTAAATGACATTGTTTGGCTCCCTTTCTTGGTGGAATAATTTCTTTTGGTTTTCATTCATGATTCAGATTAACATAAACTGTTGGAAATTTTCAAATTCCTTACTAGAAGAAGTCTACATATCATCCTCCTCATATATGGAGGTTTGTCAACTTAATCCCGGCCTGGAACTATAAAACAAGGTATTCAACCCCCTGATGTGTTGAAAACTGTAAACATAAATCCATATATGATTTTGAGGGTGGCCTTACTGACATGGCATATTACGTGGATGTACATGTGACATGGCAATAACTCAAAAAATAGTATATGGGCCTCTTATATCAGTAAGAGAGAACAGCGGGGTGCCTTCTTCCTCTTGATAGAAGATGTGGAACCTGCTTATGGCCACTTTGCCTCAAATCCCCGATGATTTAAGACATTGCAACAATCTCTAGCTCCAGTGAGCAGCAAGGGCATCTTCATATGTATTTATGGCCACATGGCTTATCTCGGCCATCCATTTATCTCACATGATATTCATCCAACCGTTGAATTTCTCACCTACTCATTATTCCTTCACCTACCTATCACCTACCCATGATTCATCTCACCATTAATTTCAAGATGAATGTATGGTTCGGATAGATCATGTGGTCATAAGTATATGTGAAAAACCCATGATGGCATGGTGGCTGTTTTCATTGACAAGGAGACAGGAGATGATTACTAGGTGGTTGTTGGCGTATGTGCCAGCTCTTCTCCAGTGAGCAGGTGGCATGTTGGCCTTTCAACCACGAGGCTGTATGCAACCAAGAATACCAGCTCCAGTACCCGCTGGACATTGCTAGCCTTGGGGTTGGGGGGGGGGGGGGGGCGGGGCGGTGGGGGCGCGGTTAGGGGTGCCTCCTCCAAAACAATTCAAGGGTTTATTTAGACTGCCATATGAATAGGGGGAATGGTTAAGCAAATAAACATTAATACTTGGGGAATGAAGTAGACTTATTCTTCAGATTAAACCAGCAGCTTTCCCTATGGGTTGTGGATTGAGACTATGTACTCCTTTTTAGCGATTGTGCATGCTTGGATTATCCAAAGGAATGCTCTTGTTGATATGGCATTCAAATAATATATAGGGGCACACTGTTAGAGTTTTGGATCAACTACCCGTGAAAAGATCGGAAGAAGTCGAGTAGATCTAAAACAAGCCGAGATAACTAGAGGAAGAGCCACGGTCATACCGTCGTGACTCTGCATTGCGGGAGCAGCAGAGGAACTCGCCATCGTCTCGGGTGGCGGTGATGCTTGAGGTAGTCGAGCTTCGGGCCGCAACCGAGCAGTACGGGGACGCGGTGGCGGTGTTGACGGCGGCCGTGGGTGAGTCTTCCTGCCGCTACTGTGCTTCCACTAGATCAGCTAGGGTTTAGACTGTCGGTGTGGTGGCGGCGGCGGTGAACCTCGTGTCATGTGCCGCTGGCCCCCACCTTCCTTTTATAGCGCAGTGCGACGGGAGCCCACCAGCTACGCACGAGTTGGGGTCCGAGGGTCTCTGGGAGATCAATCCAACAGTCTCCCCCTTGATCTCACCCTGTACTTTTCTTTTACTTTCCATTTACTTTTTCTCATTTCATCATAGATTTATGCATAGAGCATACCTCATCATCACGATCAACTGCCGATAGATTTAGCAGCTACAATACACGCCATTCATAAACGGATTCTTTAACCTTTTGGGCCCTTGTAGTCCAAAGATCATACGATATCTCTTAGCCCCATGCCAGCTATGTGTTCCTTGAACACGCTAGGTGGTAAGCCTTTCGTTAACGGATCCGCAAGCATCTTTACTGTGCTTATATACTCGAGATTTATAATCTAATCTCGGACTTTATCTTTCACAACATAATACTTTATATCAATGTGTTTGGTAGCACCACTTGTCTTGTTGTTGTGTGCATACATTACTGCGGGCTCATTGTCGCAGTACAACTTTAGTGGTCTAGATATATCATCAACCATTTTCAGACCGGGTATGAACTTTTTAAGCCAGTTCACCTGCCCCGTAGCCTCATAACATGCAACAAACTTGGCGTACATTGTGGACGATGTAGTGACGGTTTGTTTGCAACTCTTCCACGATATTGCTCCCCCGGCGAGGGTGAACATATACCCAGACGTGGATTTTCTGTCATCTCCTGCATAATCGAAGTCTGAGTATCCTACGATACGCAGAGGTTCTGCTTTTCTGTATGTCAACATGAGGTCTTTTGTTCCTTGCAGATAGCGCAGAACTTTCTTTACTAATTTTCAATATTCTGGTCCTGAATTACTCTGGAATCTGCCAAGCAACCTGGTAACATAAGCTATATCAGGGCGTGTGCACACTTGTGCATACTGTAAGCTTCCCACAACTGAAGCATATGGTACCATCTTCATCTGATCAATTTCATATTCATTCTTGGGACATTGAAATTCCCCATATCTGTCGCCCTTAACTATAGGTGTAGGTGAGGCATTGTATTTATGCATACTGAATTAATTTAGAACCTTTTCTATTTATGTCTTTTGGGACAATCCTAATACCCCTTTTCCTCTGTCCCGATAAATCTCGATTCCTAAAATGAATCTTGCTTCACCAAGGTCTTTCATCTCAAAATGTGAGGATAAAAACCTTTTCGTTTCTAGTAGCAGGCTGACATCACTACTTGCCAGTAGGATGTCATCCACATATAGGATTAAAAAAATATACTTCCCACTCTTGAACTTTGCATAAACGCAATTTTCCTCAACATTTTCTTTAAACCCAAATTTCAAGTACCACTGTCTTGAAGCTTGCTTTAGCCCATAAATTAATTTCTTTAGACGGCATCCCAACTTTTCTTTACCTTCCATGACAAAACCTTTCGGCTGTGCCATGTAGACGGTTTCATCCAGATCCCCATTTAGGAATGTTGTCTTCACATCCATCTAATATAATTCTAGATCATAATGAGCCACAAGGGCCATTATAATTCTGAAGGAATCTTTACATGAGACTGGAGAAAAAGTCTCATTGAAATCAATCCCTTCTCTTTATGTGTATCCTTTTGCTATGAGTCGTGCTTTAAATTTATCTATATTCTCTTGGAAGTCATATTTGATTTTGTAGACCCATTTGCAGCCTACTGTCTTGGCTCCTTTAGAAATTTCCTCTAAGTCCCAAACTTCGTTGGTACTCATCGATTTGATTTCATCTTTCATGGCATCAAGCCATTTGGATGAGTATTCACTTCTCATGGCTTCTTCAAATGAAGTGGGATCATCCTCCATTTGAACTTCTTCGCTATTATAGACTTCATAGTTGTCAGGAATAGCGGACTTCCTTGTTCTTTGAGGTCTCCCATAGGCCTGATCCTGCGGTGCCTCATTTGTTTGGAGCTGCTGTTGCTCCCCTCCTTGTGTGGCAACAGGTTCTTCAGGATCCTGATGGATAGGCTCCACATCCTCATTCATTGTTACCACAGGAGGGGCCACTGCAGGTGTTGGCATCGCAGTAACTTGTACTGGCGGTGCATTTACAGCGGGCAGTGAGAAGAAAGGTTCCTGAATCACGGGATTGGGTGTATACACCCGCTTCTCCTCAAGATCAATCTTCCTAACTGTTCCGCTCCCCCGGATCATTTCATCTTCAAGGAAAACTGCGTGTCTCGTTTCTACAAATTTTGTGGATCTGTCTAGGCAGTAGAAACGAAAACCCTTTGACCTTTCTGGATAGCCAATGAAATGGCAAGATACTATTTTAGGATCTAGCTTCGCAATAGTCGGGTTAAATACTTTTGCCTCAGCAGCACTCCCACACACCCGCAGGTGATTCACTGAGGGCACTCTTCCTGTCCACATCTCATACGGTGTTTTGGGCACCAATTTACTGGAACTCTGTTGAGAATATGAATGGCGGTTTTCAAAGCCTCCATCCATAAATTCACTGGCAACGTAGAGTAGCTGATCATGCTTCGCATCATATCCATCAGGGTAAGATTACGTCTTTCAGCCACTCCATTCTGCTGAGGTTCGCCCGGCATTGAGTACTGAGCAACTATGCCTTGCTCCATCAGGAACTTTGCAAAAGATCCTGGAACTTGGCCATATGGGGTATGTCGACCATAGTATTCCCCTCCACGATCGGATCTTACGATTTTAATCTTTAAATCATATTGATTTTCTACTTCAGCCTTGAATATTTTAAATTTATCCAAAGCTTCAGATCTTTCTTTAATTGGGTAAATATATCCATAGCGGGAATAATCATCTGTGAATGTTATGAACAAGCCATAACCATCCACACTTTTTACATTGAACGGACCACAGATGTCTGTGTGAATTATCTCTAATACACCTGTGCTCCTTTTGGCATTTTTCTTTATTTTCTTTACGAATTTTCCTTTTATGCATTCAATGCATTGATCTAAATTAGAAAACTCTAATGGAGGAAGAATCTCAATTTTAACTAATCTTTCTATTCTCCCCCTCGAAATATGGCCTAAACGACAGTGCCATAATTTCGACGACGCATCATGAGTTCTTTTTCGTTTTCTATTCGCGAGTGTAGACGAGAATACATTCGTGTTGTTATCGCATACGGAATTCACACTTTCAAGCAACGATATCAAACAAAGATCGTTTCGTCTGAATGCAATGGAAATAACTGTATCATTACATTCTATTAAACACCTGCCATCTCCAAAAAGACAGTTATAACCATCTTTGTCCAGGCAAGACACACTGATTAAGTTCCTCTGTAAAGAAGGTACATATAAAACATCTCTAAGTGTTATGATAAAGCCAGTGTCGAGTTCCAAATGAACATCATCCACTGCTTCAACATCGGCCTAGGCTCCGTTGGCAACTTTAATTTGCCTTTCACTTCTTTGAGTGGTTCTTGTGACACCATAGGTGTCAAATAGAGCAAGCCAATAGGAAGAATGTTTGGTGTGGATTAAATTGTGTGAAAACTAGGTAAAGTTATGAAAATAAGGGTATTTGTGCAAATTTATGAAAGTACAAGTCTTTTATGTAATTTAGTTGAAGTATAAAAGTAAATCCAAAAATTACCAAGGGTCAAAATGTAAAAGGTGAAGTCATCATGACCAGTCATAAATGCTTGCAGATAAGCCCAAGATTACATAAAATTTACATTACTAAGGACAAAAACATCATTAAGTTTGAGTTGAGTGCAAAAGTGTAAAATAAAGCAGTATACTTTAGGTTTCTAAACTTGAGCCCTAAAGCAAAGTTGTAGGATTTGAAAAGTTCTACAACCTCTATTTTGACCATTTCCTCATTAGAGCTTTGGATCAGTGCGAAAATTTAGTTTACAGTGAAGTTCCTGAGATTTTTGCAAATACCAATAAGGTCCCTCGGACCTCCTTCCCTCGTCTTCCTCCTCTGGCACATGCTCTGCTTCCCCTGCTTCATCCGCTGCTCTTCTGCCGCTGGTGTCAGCGTCGCTTCCCCGGCCATGTGCCGAGCCTCGGCCGTTCCCCGGTGCCACCTCCATCTCCTGGCTGCTCCACGCGTCACTTGGACGCCGGCCACCGCCTTAGCTCCTCCTCCTTGGACCTCTCGCGCGCGCGCCACACCAACCCGAGCGCCGCCCGGCCGCTACCTCGTCATCGCCGTGTTCCGCGCTCATGCCTGCTCGTCTCCCTTTCTTCTTCTACCTAGTAGCTCCAGCGTGCGGTACCAAACCCATTTCCCTCCCTCTCCGTTGCCGTGAGCACCCAGAGCCCTGAACACCCCTGCCGCCACCTTCTCCAACTCTGGCGACCCCCTGCTCGCCGTGGGCAGCCCACTCCAGTCCACCCCGCACCACTACGACCCCCTAGGAAGCCTCCCCTCACCTCACTGATGCTCCCAAGCCACTCCCCGTGGCCGGACCTCCACCGGAGCTACCTCGCCGTCGATCCCCTCCTCGCCGGTAAGCTACTGTCGTCGTCGAGCCTCTACCTCCGCCCCTCCTCTGTCCAATCCGACCATCCTTATAGCTTCTCCTCATCCTGCTCCAGCTGTCAAGCCCGAGCTTGGTCCTCCTCCTCGCCGGGAACCCCCTCGCCGACAAGCTCCCCTCCGCACCCGCCTCGGCCGCCGTGGGAACCTCATCTCCGGTCATCCCCTCTTCCACCCAAGCCCACCCATGGATGCGCCGTGAGCTCCTGATGCCCATAGACCACTCCTACTCCAACCCCCGCCACCCACCTCGCCGGAATTTGGCCGGCAATCCCCCTACTCTTCTTCCCCGACGAGCCAGGGGCATATGAGTGAAGATTCCAAAAGCTCTAAGGGTCTTTTTGCAAGATTTCTGCACCCCCCACAATTCAAAAGCTGTAAACTTCAAAAATGTGTAGAAAATTGTAGAAAATTCAGAAAAATACCAAACCAATTTTGTTGAAATCCTTAAGTTAAACTCGACTACTTTTATATAGCAAGTTTGAGCTGTATGTGTGTAGTTTTTGATGTAAATTAAATACTAGGAAATGAGTGTTTTATTTGTATCTCATGTTATATGCATGTGTTGTGACTGAATTTTGGAACCTAGGTTGTATGTGCCATGTATAGCTCTGTGTAAAAAACCTCAAGTTCTTTACTGTTCAATTACTTAGAAATTCGAGTACCTTTGTTATATGTTGATGAAATGCTTAGATTTTAATTAAGGATGTTTCTGTTGGTATTTGTATTTGAAATTTATACCATAACTTCCTTTTTGCATGTGTAATCCATAGAAAAAAATGTTAGGATTAGTAGTAGGCCATACACCAAGTTATGAATTTTTGCTTGTTTCCAAAGATAATTCATTTATGCTAGTTTTTATTCATGGAAAATTATGAAAATATTTTGAGGTGTTACTCTTAAGTAGTGTACCATGACCACAAATTCTCAACCCATGATCAGGTGTAGAACAACTAAAATAAATAGAACTTGATAAGTAGATCCATATTTGATAATAACCTAGGGTTATTAAAGATAATTAGCTAGTCAAATAAATAAAGGTGTTAAATGTAATTAATTTAATTATCTAAGATAATCAACCATGATACTTCATGTAGTTAGTTAAATGTTTAGGGTTACCACCCATGTTACTTAATGTAACTAAGTAAATGAGTTAATACTCGATAAATGACTGCCCAGTATAGGGCAATTGTGTTATTTGCTAATATGTAATGTTATGTTCTTTGGATTACAACTGTATCGTGAAATAGAATAAAAGTCTATGCATTTTCTAAACTGCATCCTTTACATCACATGTAGACTCGATGCTTCTCACCGACGGAGATTATCAGATTTTTCCGGAACCCGAAGTAGAAGTCTCTGAAGATGCCGGGAACATCATCGGAGAATTAACTGGAGCTCCGAACCTAAGTTCGGAAGAAATTGTTAACGTCTCTGACCCCAGCCTCGCCAGTGAAGGCAAGCCCCGGACATAAACCCACTACTTTATTTACACTGCAATCTATGTTATATATATATATACTTGTGCATTAAGTTCTTAGGAGTTGTCTGGAAACCCTAGTTGCATATTCCTAAGAACCAATGTACTGAATATTAGAAGCTGAGTCCAATTAGTGCTATGCTAATAGGACCGGTAGAAGTTGAGTGATTTCCTGTCACTCGCGCGATATAGGAATTGCTTGTTTACACTCTTGCAATCACTATAAGGATGACGGACGGGGTTACGTACAATATCATGGAAAGGAATAATACCCCGTCTGTGTTGATAAATTTGGTTAAGGTCGCAGTGTGTGGTAGTGGCAGTTAAGCGTTTGAAAGTACTAGCCACATGCCGTGAAATATGGTAAGCGGTAAACCTAGTAACCAATCGGCCCGGCAAGTGCACTCGTCCCCCACCACTCGACTTTTATTTTATGTTTACACGCACCGACTGTGGGAGTACGTTCTGCAGAGCAGACAGGAATACGGTCATGTACTCGCGCTACAGACGTATGTCCTGCACATTGGATGTGCGTATGTGTAACATTCAGGTAATTAGAAACACAGACACTAGGTTTTAGTGTGAAATATGTATGCTTGCTATGGTATATGTGAGTAGTACAAAAGACTAGGGGTATAATTGTAATTTCTGTAAAATATAGGTCCTTGAGTGTTAATTGGGTGAAATGGGAGATAGCATTAAAACCCAGGATAAATATAATACTAGGTGTCAAATTTATATTACCATAGGAAAGAAAGTGTAAAAGATAGGTTAAATCCTAAGGAAAATAAGCCTTTAAGTAAAAACAGGGACCTATGTGTGATTAAAACAAAAATCATAGGGCCTTTTATGTAAAATAGTTGAAGTGTAAAAGTAACTTTCATGTTTACTTAAGGGCTAACATGTAAGAATACAAGTCATCATGACATCCCATGAAAACTTGTAAACATATCCAAAATTTCATCAAATCCACTTTGGTAAGGACAAAAGAATTCAAATTCTACCTTTACTCAAAAATTTAATATGTAAAAGCTGTAAACTTTGGCTTTTTGAACTTCAACCTTGAAGCAATATTGTAGAATTTGAAAAACTCTACAACTTTCATTTTGGGCATTTCCTGATTAGATCTTTACATCAGTGGAAAATTTTAGTTTACCGAGAGATCCCTAAAATTCTTGGAATTCACCAACAGGTCCCCTGGACTCCCTTCCCTCTCTTCTTCTTCCCCGAGCACGTGCCCTGCTCTGTTTCCTGTCCTGCCGCCGGCAGTGCTTCCCCCTGGCCGCTGCTCTGCCGCCGCCGCCGCCGCGCCACCTCCTGCTAGAGTGAACCCCATGTGTCGTCCTCCCCCTGCCCCGGCCCTGTTCCCCTTCCCTGCTGCCCTCTCGCGCGCGCACCACGCATTCCCGAGCCGTCCGCCGGCCGCCACGCCCTCGCCGCCGTTGACAGCTCCTGCTTGCACCATAGCATCGCTTCCAGCCTTAAGACACGCTCCACGACCACTCTGTGACCTTTTTTACTCGTTGCCGCACTTCATTTTCCCTAGCATTTCCTTTCCCGAGCTCAACTTCCTCACCGGACCTCCGCCGCCCCTACTGCCCACCGTCGCCAGCCGCCCTCGCTCCCTCTGAACCCTAATCCAGAGCTACTAGAGCATCGCCGTGACCCACTGGTGCTCTCCATCCCGATCAATTTCACCCTCTCACACACGAGCTTCGTCTTCCACAGCTCCGGCTACCTCGAGTTCCGCCGCCGCCTTCGGTTCACCGTGGGCAGCCCACTCCGAGCCCTCCCGTACCACGACAACACCCCAGGTAGACCCCTCTCGGCCCCGTGAAGCTCGACAACCCCCCAATTGGTCCCCTAGTGCACCATACCGACTCCCTGACGATTGCCGTCGATCTCCACCCGCCGCCACCCCTGCCCGCCGTGGAGCACCTGCTCCCGACCCTGCTCGACCCCAATTGAACTCACCATTAGCTTCGCCACGTGACCTTGAAGCTCCTGGACTACTTCCCCGCCACCCTCCATTGCCCCAGCCTGTAGAACACCGGCCGCCATCGCCGCCGGTAAGAACCCGACGCCCACCCCACCGTCGAGCACCACCCTCCGCCCTGTCTTCGACCAAATTAAGCACAGGGAAAGCATCCCTACACTCCTGTGATGCTCATGCGCGCCCTAGTGGTCCGTATTAGTCGGCCCCTCGCCGGGACCGCGAGCACCCTAACATGGCCGCCGCGATCCATCGCCGCCGGCCATGCTCCATTGCTTGCCTTGGTGCACATCACCCACCCATGAACTCAGTAGGGCATGTAGGTCACGTAGGACCAGATCATCCCCAGCCAAACCCTCACCGCCGGCGAGAACACGCCGGTCAAACACCCCGGCCACCATCTTGACCCGGCAAGGACCTCGTGTTAGAAGAATTGAAAGTCCAGGGGGTTATCTGCAAGGCTTAAGACTCATGTGAATAGTGCCTTAGGGACCCCGTGATGTTAATTGTGCTGTCCACTTTGAAATTCCATATCAAATCAAGGAAAAATCACAAAAATGCAACCTAAAATTTGTTAGAATCCTCACTTTAAGATCTACAACTTTCCTTATAGGTTGACTTTCATTTTCTGATTGGTTTGTACTCTAAATTAAATGCTAAGTTTAAGTAGTTGTAGGCTAAGAAAATGCATAATAAATGGCAGAAAAATGATAAAAATGTGAAACCAATTGCATTAATCTTGTTTTGATATATATTACTTAGGAAAAATAATTAACCTACTGTTTGTATAATAAATTCATAATGTGTGAGTTTAATTATGAATAATACCTATTTAACCTTGTATATTTAATATCTGTGATTTTAAATGTTCAAAAATTATGAGAATATTTTGAGGTACTATTCTTGAGTAGTATAACCTATCCCTAAATTTCCAACCTAGGGTCAAGTGCCAATCAACCCAAAACAATTAGAATATGCTATGATAAGTCCATAGTTTAATAATAACCTAGAGTTAGTATAAATAATTAGCAAAGCAAATAAATAAAGCTATTCAAAATAGTTATTTTAGTATTTAAAACCAACTCAATATGTTACCCCATGCCATTAATTAAATAATTAGGGTAACCAACCCTGTTGCTTAATGTAACTAGATAAAATAATTAATACCCGATAAATGACTGCCTAGTAGAGAAATAAATAATAAGTGTGCAAAGTAAATTAAATTTTCGTTGAATTGCAACTTTATCATGAAATAAAATAAAAGAATATGCATCCCTTAACTTATGACTTTGCATATCATGTAGACTCGACTACTCTCGCCGACGGATATTACGAGCTAATCCCGGATCAGGAAGTGGAAGTTTCTGAAGACCCCGGGAACACCGTCGGAGATCTAACTGAAGTTCCGAACCAAAGTTCAGAAAACCTTGACACTACTGCCCCCAACCTTACGCAAGAAGGCAAGCTCCGGACATAACCCCTACTTTATTTACACTTCAACCTATATTATTTATATCTATTTATGCATTACATTCATAGGAATTGTATGAGAAACCCTAGTACATTTTCCTAGGAACCAGTGTATTGAACACTAGCACTTGAGTTCGAATAGCCGCTCTGCTAATAGGACCGGTAGAAGTCGGGTGATTTCCTGTCACTTGCGCGACATAGGAGTTGTGTTGTTTACATTCCTGTAATCACTATAAGGATGATGGACGGGATTTATGTGGAGTATCATGATTGAGATGATACCCGGTCTGTGTTGGTGAATTTGATAAGGTTGCAGTGTGTGGTAGCCGTGGTTAAGCGTTTGAAAGTACTAACCACATGCCGCGAAATATGGTTCGACGTGTGGGAATACGTGTTGCTGGGCAACCAGGAGTGTGGCCGTGTAGTCGCTCTACAGGCATACGTCCTGCACATTGGATGTGCGTATGGTCCTGCAGTCGCTTGTGGTGGATCTGATCCACGAGTTGGAATGAAAGGCAAACGGTTGCTTCGGAACAATCTCTGGATGTTCCAAGCGTGTGAGTTAGGTTTACCCTTGCAAGGCTGAAATTTGATTCAGGAATCGTCCGTTTCTCGCGGAGATTGAGACTGCTTGATCCCTTTACCACATAGAGTAACAAGAGCAATTATACGGTTATCAAAGATGATGTTTGGCCAAAGATTCTACCATGCTTGAATAGCTATAGGTGCTTATCTATAATGAATAA
Organism: Panicum hallii; assembly: GCF_002211085.1. Taxonomy (NCBI): domain Eukaryota; kingdom Viridiplantae; phylum Streptophyta; class Magnoliopsida; order Poales; family Poaceae; genus Panicum; species Panicum hallii. The sequence goes on along the minus strand of NC_038046.1, from coordinate 45,419,035 downwards.
TCACATAGAACTTGAAATCTAAAAGTTGAAATTAAGGACCTACTCTTTGTTGCTTTTCAGCTGAAAACTCTACCCAAAACCCAAAAAGCCTTCATAAGTCTAGTTACATGGCTAAGTATACCATAAATGGGTAAGCCTTGCTGAGTATTAGAATACTCAGTCTTGCCTTGTAACTTTTTGTTCAGGTAATCCCCCTGACGACTCAGCTCTGCCTGTACCGTGGCCCTACCCTCTGCCTGATGGTTGGTCCGTGGAGTGGGACTCGTCCCCGGCCAACGCAGACCCCTCCGAGTGATATCATGCCAGGGCTAGCATGGTATCTGAACTGACGACATGTACAGTGCCCGTGCTTTAAACTCCGCTACTTGACTTGAAATTTAAACCGTTTGTAATAACTTCCCTCAGTTGGGAATTTATGTCACTTTTAAACACTCATGTAATATAACTACCTGTGATATAAAATGTGATGGCATTTGTATCTCTAGACTCACCTTCGTGCGAGGTACCTTGTTTGATCCTGCATTCGATGGTTTATCGGGACGTTACCCGACAGGCCAAAGGATTATACCGTTTGAAGCACGTTGGAGCCCTCAAAAGTGGACTCGCGTACTTGAGCCGGTGTAATTCAGGTTGGTTCTGCCATAGTACCTCAAAAGTGGACTCGCGTACTTGAGCCGGTGTAATTCAGGTTGGTTCTGCCACAGTATGGTCCTACAGTCGCTTTTGGTGGCTTTGTTCCACGACCCGGAATGAAAGGCAAACGGTTGCTTCGGAATGACCTGTTGGTGTTCCAAGCGTGTGACTTAGGTTTACCTTGCAAGGGTTGAAATTCGATTCACAATCGTCCGTTTCTCGCGGAGATTGAGACTGCTTAACTCTTTTGCCACATAGAGTAACAAGAGAAATCTTACGATGAGTAATACTGAGGTATGCTTTAAAAAAAAGGTTCTATCTTGCTTGAGTAGCTATAGGTGCATACCTAGAATGATTAAAGGAACTTGAACCTGAAAGCTAAAATATGAAATTAAGGATCTACTCTTTGTTGCTTTTAAGCAAAAGCTAAACCCAGGACCTTTGCAAAACCTTCATAGTTTAGATATGGGTTAAGTATACCCTAATTCTGGGTAAGCCTTGCTGAGTATTAGAGTACTCAGCCTTGCAATTTGTTCTTATTTCAGGTGCTATCCCTAAAGACCCTACTCTCCCCATGTCTTGGCCCTATGCTTTGCCTGATGGTTGGTCCGTGGAGTGGGACCCTGTGGCAGAACCAATCTGAATTATACCGGCTCAAGTACGCGAGTCCACTTCCGAGGGCTCCAACGTGCTTCAAACGGTATAATCCCTTGGCCTGTCGGGTAACGTCCCGATAAACCACCGATACACAGGATCAAATAAGGTTACCTCACACGAAGGTGAGTCCAGAGATACAATCACCATTACATTTTACATAACAGGGAATTACATTACAAGAGTTTATAAAAGTAGTACAAAGTTTCGAACTTAGAAAAAACAATACAACTGTTTAAGCTATGATTTTTAGCAGCGGAAAAACATACGCGATGATCTACAGCACGTTGACAAGACGGATGTCATGCTAAGCCCGGGCATGACATCACTCGATATCACCAGTGCTGGCCGGGGACGGATCCCATTCCACGGACCAATCATCTGGAAGAGCACAGGGCCAAGGCAAGGAAAGAGTAGGGTCTTCACAGATGTCACCTGAAAAACATACAACTAGCAAGGCTGAGTATACTAATACTCAGCAAGGCTTACCCGGAATTGGGTATACTTAGCCCATAACTCGACTTATGAAGGCTTATAATGGTTCTGGGTTTAATTTCAGCTGAAAAGCAACAAAGAGTAGGTCCTTAACTTCAACTTTTACTTTTCAGGTTCTAGTTGATTATCCTTTCTAGGTGAGCACCTATAACTACTCAAGCATGGTAAGATCTTTATCTCAACCATCAGTATTACTCATCATATAGTTGCTCTTGTTACTCTGTGTGATAAAGGGATCAAGCAGTCTCAATCTTCGTGAGAAGCGGACGATTCGAATCGAATTTAACCTTGCAAGGTAAACCTAACACACACGCTTGGAACACCACAGGGTCATTCCGAAGCAACCGTTTGCTTGTCATTCCGACTCGTGGACAGGTCCACCACAAGCGACTGCAGGAACATACGCACATCACTCGTGCAGGACATACGTCTGTAGCGCGACTACAAAACCCGTATTCCTGGTTGCCCTTGCAACACGTATTTCCTCAGTCGAACATAAGTAACCAGAAGAAGCAAATCGAGTGGTGGGAGGTATGTCCACTCCTCGGGCCGATTGGCTACTAGGCTTACCGCTTACCCATAACTCACGGCATGTGGTTAGTACTTTCAAACGCTTAACCCCGATCGGCACACACCGCGACCTTATCAAATTCAACAACACAGACGGGGTATCACCTCAACCATGATACCGCACAAAACTCCCGTCCGGCATCCTTATAGTGATAACAGGAATGAAAACATTACAACTCCTATATCGCGCGAGTGACAGGAAATCACCCGACTTCTACCGGTCCTATTAGCAGAGCATCTAGTCGATATGACCTCAGGTGCAATACATTGGTTCCTAGAATTTATGCATCTAGGGTTTCAAGCAATTCCTAAGAACTTAATGCATAGAATACGTAAATAGATATAGATTGTAGTGTAATAAAATAGTAGGTTATGTCCGGGGCTTGCCTTTACTGGTGGGACTGAAGTCAGAAATATCAATATCTTCCGAACTTTGGTTCGGGGCTTCAGTTAATTCCTTGGTGACGTTCATCTGGTCTTCAGGAACATCCTCCGTAGACTCCGAGGAGATCTCGTAGGTACCGTTGCCGAAGTAATCGTATCTACATGCAATGCGACATTACATTCAAAGCGTGCACATAACACTACCTTACTTCACAATACAATTGCAACCTAGCATTCATATAACACACTATTCACATATTAACCGAAAGATCTGAAACTAAATTTAGATAGAGTTTTAAGAGGACATCTAATTATGATCGGCTATTTGTTGAAGATTGCAACAGAGCCGATTGGAAACAACGAGGGTTTAGCCGATGGAAAGGTGCATCAGGTTCCTAGATGATCGATGAAAGCATCGATTACCTTGGCAGAAGGATGATCCCTCAAGCAATGGTCTTAACTAAGATGTGCTTAAGTGTTATTCTAGGTAACTAAGTGTGGCTATATCGACTCGACTACGTCAGCACAATAATTGAGTGACGTACAGCCGATTGGGGTGTGGTTAAGGGTATATGATCGATAGGTATAAAACCGACCTCTCAGTCGATAAATCGACTGATAGAAGTGTGTGGATAAGGATAGAGAAACTAAGGATCGATTGGCCGTGTGTGACCGATATGGAAAAGCAATCAAAATCGGCTTGGGTCGGCCGATGGCAAGAACCCTAAGATCATGGGTGTCTCTCCGATACATCGTCTCCGTGCAGTCGATGTAGGACGGAACAAAGGACTGTATCGGCAGTAGCCGATACTAGAAAGGTAACAACCGTATCAGCTAACTGGTCGACGGTAGAAGCATTGACTGATAGCTGTTACACAGGGACGTCATCAACTCAAGGAAATGGATGCTTAGCAGCTGAACTGATAGCCAACGCTGAAGCATAGCCGTAGAGATGTATAAGTTAAGCAGCAAAAACACATAAACTATTAGGGATCTTTTTACGAGAAGGATCTTAAGGAAACGGCAATCAAGACAAGGATAACATCTTGACGGTAAGGATATGAGTACTAGGGTGATAGGATTAACTAACTGTTACACTTCTCCACTTAAAACATACACCCTATAATTTATATCTCAGCTATAACACATGCATACAATATAAGGTACAAACAAAGCATTCATTCCCTAACATTTGACCTAGACTACACACCAAAGACCTCAACTCAAGATCATAACATAAAACTTGTAGATTTCGACCTAGGGTTTTCAAACAAAACTGATTTTGCATTTTTATGAACTTCCTGCGAAAATCTATGAAATGTAGAAGTTCATCGATTTGAAATACAGCAAGCTTTGGAACTTTTATAAAAGACACCCTAGAACTTCCTAAAACCTAGCAATCAAGTCCCTGGTTCGGGAAAAACAGATAACAGGAAGTTAACGGCGACATTCCGGCAAAGGAATCGCCGGCATTAAAAAGATCCAGCAAAACAGGGCAAACCTTGGGTAGCCTTGGTTATGAAGAGGAACACGCGGAACGTGAATTCCCGCGGTGAACAGGTTTGGCGATAAGAAGAGCTCGACGGTGATGAGATCCCGTGGTTGACGAAGAAGTTCGTCGGGGAGGGTTGCCATGGGTGGAAGAGGGCCGAAAGGGTAATCCCCGTGGTAACTTGTGGTCTTGCTTGGCGATCGACGAGAGAAAAGTGCTGCTGGATGTCGTGGGCTCCTGGGACAAGATGATGGAGCCGAATGGGCTCGCTATGCCAACTCCTCCACGAACCTCCAGGGTCCATCTGCTCACAGGCTAAGCCTTCCTTTGCTTCCGCATCCTTGGCCCTCAACCTGCTCGCGCGTAGCCTGTTGCCTTGCTCGCGTATACGCCAGGGCCATCTCCATATCCTCCACGAGTAACTTGCAATGCCACCTGACTTCGTCTGCTGCCTTCACTTTGACGGCTTCCGACGTTCCCCATGCATGGCTCTACTGCTCCCTGGGCGGGTCCGCCCCAAATCATCACGCTGCATCTCCTCCCGCACTGCGTGCGACTTTCCTGTATATCAATTCGATCACGGCGTCGCCACCCTGTACGTCGTCGCTCTACATAGCTCCTCTTCCTCCTTTTGTTGCTGTATCCGCGCTTACTCTGGTCTTGTCACTTCGCTCCTGCGCACGCCCGAACTGCGTGCATTCTTGGCCCGTGCTACGTCTGCTTACTCCGCCCATCTTCTGCTCGCACGCTGCCATGCCACAGCCGCAGCTCTGCTCACACGCGCGCCATTGCTTCCTCGGGCCACCTGTTCCAGCGCCGCCAATATCTGTGCCCGCTCTGCTCTGCCGCGCACACGCTCGCCCTGCACTCCAGCGCCTGGGGCCACTCACGTCCGTGCCATCCGCTCCCATACGTCACCGCGTGCACGCTCGCGCCGTTCCTGCACAGCGCCCGCGTTCACGAGTGCATACTTCAACGCCACCCGAACCCCCGCGTCGGCTCGTTCCCGCGCGCCTCCGCACCTGCTCGGGCGCCAGGGCCTGTCCGCGCCGTGCGCTCACGCCCAACGCTTGCACTGTCCGCGCACGCGCCCCATACATTCCTGCCCAGCTCCACGTCCGCCGCCAGCACCTCATCTGAGCCGTTCGTGCTCCGTTCACCATCGTGCTCCAGCTCGCGAGCCACCGCGCCACGCCTGCCTCCGCGTGCTGCCGGCCTCACCTGCACGCCACCTGCCTCCACCTGCGCTCCAGCTTCTGCGCCGCCACCAGCGCTCGCACGAGCCGGCCTCCACACACGCCCGCACCCGCCTGGTGCCGCGAGCCGCACACCTCGCCAGCTCGGCCTCCGCTCGAGCCCGCTTGCGCACTGCCCCTGGGTCCGCCCGCGCCGTCGCGTGCCAGGGCCCGCATCGAGCCGCCACCGCCTGGAATCGCTCGCTCGCGCTCAGGCCGAGCCTGCTCCGCACCGCGCCGGCTCCGCTTCCGCACGCGCCACGCCAGCGCCCCGCCAGCACGCGCCGCTCCCTCCGCTCGGCCGCTGCCGCCTCGGGCCTGCACCGCCTGCTGCGCCGCGCGCTGCTCTCCGCCTGCGCGCCTGGGCCGCGCGTCCGCGCGCCGCCGGCCTGCTGCAGCCGCCCGCGCGCGCCTGGCTCCTGCGGCCGCCGCCCTGGGCCCGCCAGCCCGCCTGCTGCTTGGGCCGCCTGCCTGCGCCGCGCCCGTGAGCCGCTCGCCCAAGCCGCCGCCAGCTCCCGCGATTGGAGAAAGGGGTTAACGGGAAGAGGAACAGAGGAAGAAAGAAGAAGAGAAAAAGTGTTTTACTGCTGCTGCCGGTGGGACAGGATAGGGCAGACGCCAGGGGAGGAGATAAGGCAGAGGGAGAAGAAAGGTTGATGGAATTCCCCAAGGGCTTATGCATAATTTCTGAAAACTGCAGGGACCTGTTTGCAAAAATTAAAATTTCCCGTTGATTTAAAACCCTAATGAAGAAATGCCCAAAACGGAAGTTGGAGAGTTTTTCAAGCTCTACAACATTGCTTTAGGGCTCAAGTTCAAAAACTCAAAATTTATATTTTTATACGTGAAGTTTTGAATAAAAGTTGGATTTGTATTGTGTTTGTCCTAAAGAATGAAATTTTATAAAATTCAGGATCTAAATGCAAGCATTTATGACATGTCATGATGACTTGCACTTTTACACTTTAGTCCTAAGTAAATTTGAAAGTTACTTTTGTAAATCAACATTTGCATAAAAGGACTTGTACTTTTATAAAATCACATAAATACCCTTATTTTTACCACTTTATCCAAAATTTTTACACAATTCAACACTTGCATTTCCAATGCAACTTTGGATAAATATATATTTTTTTACAAGGAATAAAATAAGAAAAACATGTTTACAAAACCACTTTTCACTTATTTTGAAATTACTCTTATCTAGGTACATTTTGCAAAAACAACCCTAAGTTTTTCTATAATTACAAAAATACCCTTTTTACTTGTACTTTTAAATTTTCAAAAACTTCACATAAACACACATAAACTTTATACAAACAAACACATATTTCACACTAACAAAATATATGTCTAGTTTACAAACACATGAACTGTCACAGCCCTCCCCCCTAAAAAGAATCTCGTCCCGAGATTCGGACGAAAGACTCTTAAGGGAAGAGAAGCAAATCACACATCAAAAGTGGAAAGAAGCAATCACACCAGAGAAGATTGAGATTGATGACGAGAGCATGACGAGATGAGTATAACGAGAGCATGAAGAGATGGTACATAGATGAGTTTAACAAGATAAGAGATTATACATAAGGACGATAAATGTCGATGACATTCATCGCAAAACTCATGGATAATAAGTAAGGATAGTACAAGGGATTAACAAAGTGATGTTTGAAATATTCTTGCTCAGAGTTTGTTACCTGAATAATTTTAGATGATGTTATTGCAAAACATGCCTATTTAGACCGATGCAATCAAGGGATAATAATAAAATGCTCTACTCCGAGTGCAATGCTCAATATAATTATGAATATGATGCACCGTTGAGATGTATGATTGTATTGATAGTGCAACATGAGGATGAGGGATCCCATGCACGATCGAGATGATGCATATAACACAATGCAATTACCATGATGCTGACCAAATGATGCATACAACATGATGCAAGGATGATGATACTTGCAATGTATGCACGTATGAAGTGCATGAAATATGATGCATATTGCTATCATAAGTTGATGATGCACACGACTCGCACCCTGCAACCGTTCTCTTGTAACTAACACCTGGGTAGTTCTATATCCTTAAGCGAAGATCAAAAGTTAGGACACTAGTAAGGTTGCATAAGAAGAGATTGCAGTGGGGTTACGTCACATAGAGACCTAGTCACCAGTGCGCTCCTAATGGCTCAATCATATGGCTGCAGCACACATGAGGCCTTAGGTTCCGACACGGCATCATGGTCATGTGATTAAACACCACCACAAAAGAGGAATAGCAACCCCGTAGTGCCAACAGCAGCAGGATAGGTCTTAAGAAACCCAAGATAACCCGAAGTTGCACTAGAGGCATACCCGTTAGTCAATCTACGGATTTCCGATGATGATGCAACACCATGCACTGACCAAAGATGGTATATGTTATGATGCATAACTTTTGCCATAAATCTTTTTATTTTACTCAAAATCATCTGAGCAAAAATTGAAGGTACAGCTCTCAGATGTTGTAACCAGATTAATCAACGATATAAGGTACAACACCAAGAGAGGATAGATAGATCACTAGATGATGGATTGAAGGGTTTGATGATAACCATCAAGGTTTAACCATCAAAGGAGGAGTTCAATGGTTCTGCCGAAACAGATTTAAAGCAAAATCAAGGATTTGATTTGGCTGTCAAGCTAAGATTGGTGATAGGGTCCAAACATAACCCAATCCACTTGAGTCACCAAAGACTGCTTTAACTCTAAGTTAGTCTAGCATATTACGTTAACTCCTACAACACAAGGTCTAGGCAGGCATTCAGATACAAACATATGTTTCAGTACATCAACATAACAAACAAGACAATCAAAGCAATCCAAGATGACATGATGCATGCACGTTTCTACACGTCCTCACAAACAAAAATAACTGCCAAGTAACCTTGGTCTTACGTGGTTAGTTACGGTGGCATAACATAAATACGTCTCTCCCTATAATAGCTAGTCGTTCTTACGTTCAAGCTTACGCAACAAAGTTAGTGTACCTGCAGAAAACCACAAGATATATGTATACCGAACCTTTCATGCCAGCATGTCATGAAAGCGTCCCCAATCATTACTGTTCACTATAGAAACAGCATCTGTACAATTACCGTCGTACAGACAACGTTAACATACGTTATCGAGATAACGTATTCACGGGGGTACCGCAAAATGCGGGGGTATGAACTGCGATCACCATACCCTGCGCCGAACCATATACTCCCAATGTAGTCAACCGAAGTTGGTACATTGGCAGCATCTCAAGTAGGCCACTGCTTGAGAAACAGCGTTCGGTTCGCATCACCGACGGGAAGGCCAAGCTCCCTCAGTTGGCTGAGGATCCTTACCTTCTTACCTCACCGTCGAAGATGTCGTTACAAAAAGTAAAGTTGGGTTGTGCATGAATTTAAGTTTTGACAGAAAAGTAATGCTGGTAGTTAGGATTATATATATATAGCCACCTCTATTTCCCTCATAAACATTACCCTAGGGCTTTACGTACTAAGCATAATCCTTAACGAATCCAACGTGACTTTTCCAAACATTTGGTTGGTCAACCTTTTATACTGAAAGCATTTTTAAGGTAAAATGTATCTCCAGGGTAACCTTATAGCTCTGATACCAGCTGTGGCAGAACCAATCTGAATTATACCGGCTCAAGTACGCGAGTCCACTTCCGAGGGCTCCAACGTGCTTCAAACGGTATAATCCCTTGGCCTGTCGGGTAACGTCCCGATAAACCACCGATACACAGGATCAAATAAGGTTACCTCACACGAAGGTGAGTCCAGAGATACAATCACCATTACATTTTACATAACAGGGAATTACATTACAAGAGTTTATAAAAGTAGTACAAAGTTTCGAACTTAGAAAAAACAATACAACTGTTTAAGCTATGATTTTTAGCAGCGGAAAAACATACGCGATGATCTACAGCACGTTGACAAGACGGATGTCATGCTAAGCCCGGGCATGACATCACTCGATATCACCAGTGCTGGCCGGGGACGGATCCCATTCCACGGACCAATCATCTGGAAGAGCACAGGGCCAAGGCAAGGAAAGAGTAGGGTCTTCACAGATGTCACCTGAAAAACATACAACTAGCAAGGCTGAGTATACTAATACTCAGCAAGGCTTACCCGGAATTGGGTATACTTAGCCCATAACTCGACTTATGAAGGCTTATAATGGTTCTGGGTTTAATTTCAGCTGAAAAGCAACAAAGAGTAGGTCCTTAACTTCAACTTTTACTTTTCAGGTTCTAGTTGATTATCCTTTCTAGGTGAGCACCTATAACTACTCAAGCATGGTAAGATCTTTATCTCAACCATCAGTATTACTCATCATATAGTTGCTCTTGTTACTCTGTGTGATAAAGGGATCAAGCAGTCTCAATCTTCGTGAGAAGCGGACGATTCGAATCGAATTTAACCTTGCAAGGTAAACCTAACACACACGCTTGGAACACCACAGGGTCATTCCGAAGCAACCGTTTGCTTGTCATTCCGACTCGTGGACAGGTCCACCACAAGCGACTGCAGGAACATACGCACATCACTCGTGCAGGACATACGTCTGTAGCGCGACTACAAAACCCGTATTCCTGGTTGCCCTTGCAACACGTATTTCCTCAGTCGAACATAAGTAACCAGAAGAAGCAAATCGAGTGGTGGGAGGTATGTCCACTCCTCGGGCCGATTGGCTACTAGGCTTACCGCTTACCCATAACTCACGGCATGTGGTTAGTACTTTCAAACGCTTAACCCCGATCGGCACACACCGCGACCTTATCAAATTCAACAACACAGACGGGGTATCACCTCAACCATGATACCGCACAAAACTCCCGTCCGGCATCCTTATAGTGATAACAGGAATGAAAACATTACAACTCCTATATCGCGCGAGTGACAGGAAATCACCCGACTTCTACCGGTCCTATTAGCAGAGCATCTAGTCGATATGACCTCAGGTGCAATACATTGGTTCCTAGAATTTATGCATCTAGGGTTTCAAGCAATTCCTAAGAACTTAATGCATAGAATACGTAAATAGATATAGATTGTAGTGTAATAAAATAGTAGGTTATGTCCGGGGCTTGCCTTTACTGGTGGGACTGAAGTCAGAAATATCAATATCTTCCGAACTTTGGTTCGGGGCTTCAGTTAATTCCTTGGTGACGTTCATCTGGTCTTCAGGAACATCCTCCGTAGACTCCGAGGAGATCTCGTAGGTACCGTTGCCGAAGTAATCGTATCTACATGCAATGCGACATTACATTCAAAGCGTGCACATAACACTACCTTACTTCACAATACAATTGCAACCTAGCATTCATATAACACACTATTCACATATTAACCGAAAGATCTGAAACTAAATTTAGATAGAGTTTTAAGAGGACATCTAATTATGATCGGCTATTTGTTGAAGATTGCAACAGAGCCGATTGGAAACAACGAGGGTTTAGCCGATGGAAAGGTGCATCAGGTTCCTAGATGATCGATGAAAGCATCGATTACCTTGGCAGAAGGATGATCCCTCAAGCAATGGTCTTAACTAAGATGTGCTTAAGTGTTATTCTAGGTAACTAAGTGTGGCTATATCGACTCGACTACGTCAGCACAATAATTGAGTGACGTACAGCCGATTGGGGTGTGGTTAAGGGTATATGATCGATAGGTATAAAACCGACCTCTCAGTCGATAAATCGACTGATAGAAGTGTGTGGATAAGGATAGAGAAACTAAGGATCGATTGGCCGTGTGTGACCGATATGGAAAAGCAATCAAAATCGGCTTGGGTCGGCCGATGGCAAGAACCCTAAGATCATGGGTGTCTCTCCGATACATCGTCTCCGTGCAGTCGATGTAGGACGGAACAAAGGACTGTATCGGCAGTAGCCGATACTAGAAAGGTAACAACCGTATCAGCTAACTGGTCGACGGTAGAAGCATTGACTGATAGCTGTTACACAGGGACGTCATCAACTCAAGGAAATGGATGCTTAGCAGCTGAACTGATAGCCAACGCTGAAGCATAGCCGTAGAGATGTATAAGTTAAGCAGCAAAAACACATAAACTATTAGGGATCTTTTTACGAGAAGGATCTTAAGGAAACGGCAATCAAGACAAGGATAACATCTTGACGGTAAGGATATGAGTACTAGGGTGATAGGATTAACTAACTGTTACACTTCTCCACTTAAAACATACACCCTATAATTTATATCTCAGCTATAACACATGCATACAATATAAGGTACAAACAAAGCATTCATTCCCTAACATTTGACCTAGACTACACACCAAAGACCTCAACTCAAGATCATAACATAAAACTTGTAGATTTCGACCTAGGGTTTTCAAACAAAACTGATTTTGCATTTTTATGAACTTCCTGCGAAAATCTATGAAATGTAGAAGTTCATCGATTTGAAATACAGCAAGCTTTGGAACTTTTATAAAAGACACCCTAGAACTTCCTAAAACCTAGCAATCAAGTCCCTGGTTCGGGAAAAACAGATAACAGGAAGTTAACGGCGACATTCCGGCAAAGGAATCGCCGGCATTAAAAAGATCCAGCAAAACAGGGCAAACCTTGGGTAGCCTTGGTTATGAAGAGGAACACGCGGAACGTGAATTCCCGCGGTGAACAGGTTTGGCGATAAGAAGAGCTCGACGGTGATGAGATCCCGTGGTTGACGAAGAAGTTCGTCGGGGAGGGTTGCCATGGGTGGAAGAGGGCCGAAAGGGTAATCCCCGTGGTAACTTGTGGTCTTGCTTGGCGATCGACGAGAGAAAAGTGCTGCTGGATGTCGTGGGCTCCTGGGACAAGATGATGGAGCCGAATGGGCTCGCTATGCCAACTCCTCCACGAACCTCCAGGGTCCATCTGCTCACAGGCTAAGCCTTCCTTTGCTTCCGCATCCTTGGCCCTCAACCTGCTCGCGCGTAGCCTGTTGCCTTGCTCGCGTATACGCCAGGGCCATCTCCATATCCTCCACGAGTAACTTGCAATGCCACCTGACTTCGTCTGCTGCCTTCACTTTGACGGCTTCCGACGTTCCCCATGCATGGCTCTACTGCTCCCTGGGCGGGTCCGCCCCAAATCATCACGCTGCATCTCCTCCCGCACTGCGTGCGACTTTCCTGTATATCAATTCGATCACGGCGTCGCCACCCTGTACGTCGTCGCTCTACATAGCTCCTCTTCCTCCTTTTGTTGCTGTATCCGCGCTTACTCTGGTCTTGTCACTTCGCTCCTGCGCACGCCCGAACTGCGTGCATTCTTGGCCCGTGCTACGTCTGCTTACTCCGCCCATCTTCTGCTCGCACGCTGCCATGCCACAGCCGCAGCTCTGCTCACACGCGCGCCATTGCTTCCTCGGGCCACCTGTTCCAGCGCCGCCAATATCTGTGCCCGCTCTGCTCTGCCGCGCACACGCTCGCCCTGCACTCCAGCGCCTGGGGCCACTCACGTCCGTGCCATCCGCTCCCATACGTCACCGCGTGCACGCTCGCGCCGTTCCTGCACAGCGCCCGCGTTCACGAGTGCATACTTCAACGCCACCCGAACCCCCGCGTCGGCTCGTTCCCGCGCGCCTCCGCACCTGCTCGGGCGCCAGGGCCTGTCCGCGCCGTGCGCTCACGCCCAACGCTTGCACTGTCCGCGCACGCGCCCCATACATTCCTGCCCAGCTCCACGTCCGCCGCCAGCACCTCATCTGAGCCGTTCGTGCTCCGTTCACCATCGTGCTCCAGCTCGCGAGCCACCGCGCCACGCCTGCCTCCGCGTGCTGCCGGCCTCACCTGCACGCCACCTGCCTCCACCTGCGCTCCAGCTTCTGCGCCGCCACCAGTGCTCGCACGAGCCGGCCTCCACACACGCCCGCACCCGCCTGGTGCCGCGAGCCGCACACCTCGCCAGCTCGGCCTCCGCTCGAGCCCGCTTGCGCACTGCCCCTGGGTCCGCCCGCGCCGTCGCGTGCCAGGGCCCGCATCGAGCCGCCACCGCCTGGAATCGCTCGCTCGCGCTCAGGCCGAGCCTGCTCCGCACCGCGCCGGCTCCGCTTCCGCACGCGCCACGCCAGCGCCCCGCCAGCACGCGCCGCTCCCTCCGCTCGGCCGCTGCCGCCTCGGGCCTGCACCGCCTGCTGCGCCGCGCGCTGCTCTCCGCCTGCGCGCCTGGGCCGCGCGTCCGCGCGCCGCCGGCCTGCTGCAGCCGCCCGCGCGCGCCTGGCTCCTGCGGCCGCCGCCCTGGGCCCGCCAGCCCGCCTGCTGCTTGGGCCGCCTGCCTGCGCCGCGCCCGTGAGCCGCTCGCCCAAGCCGCCGCCAGCTCCCGCGATTGGAGAAAGGGGTTAACGGGAAGAGGAACAGAGGAAGAAAGAAGAAGAGAAAAAGTGTTTTACTGCTGCTGCCGGTGGGACAGGATAGGGCAGACGCCAGGGGAGGAGATAAGGCAGAGGGAGAAGAAAGGTTGATGGAATTCCCCAAGGGCTTATGCATAATTTCTGAAAACTGCAGGGACCTGTTTGCAAAAATTAAAATTTCCCGTTGATTTAAAACCCTAATGAAGAAATGCCCAAAACGGAAGTTGGAGAGTTTTTCAAGCTCTACAACATTGCTTTAGGGCTCAAGTTCAAAAACTCAAAATTTATATTTTTATACGTGAAGTTTTGAATAAAAGTTGGATTTGTATTGTGTTTGTCCTAAAGAATGAAATTTTATAAAATTCAGGATCTAAATGCAAGCATTTATGACATGTCATGATGACTTGCACTTTTACACTTTAGTCCTAAGTAAATTTGAAAGTTACTTTTGTAAATCAACATTTGCATAAAAGGACTTGTACTTTTATAAAATCACATAAATACCCTTATTTTTACCACTTTATCCAAAATTTTTACACAATTCAACACTTGCATTTCCAATGCAACTTTGGATAAATATATATTTTTTTACAAGGAATAAAATAAGAAAAACATGTTTACAAAACCACTTTTCACTTATTTTGAAATTACTCTTATCTAGGTACATTTTGCAAAAACAACCCTAAGTTTTTCTATAATTACAAAAATACCCTTTTTACTTGTACTTTTAAATTTTCAAAAACTTCACATAAACACACATAAACTTTATACAAACAAACACATATTTCACACTAACAAAATATATGTCTAGTTTACAAACACATGAACTGTCACAGACCCGTCCCCGGCCAACACTGATCGTAACGAGTGATGTCATGCCATGGCTTAGCATGATGTCCATATGGGCGACGTGTATAGTTATCGTACTTTGAATTCCACTGCTGTGAAGTTGAACTTTTAAACTGGTTTGTAATTCTACTAGTTCAGAACTTATGTTATTCTACCAACTCATGTAATATAAGTGCTTGTGATGTAAAATATGATAGTGATTGTATCTCTGAACTCGCTTTCGTGCGAGGTACCTTGTTGGATCCTGCTTTCGGTGGTTTATCGAGACGTTACCCGACAGGCCAAGGGGTTACACCGTTTGAAGTACGATTGGAGCCTTGAGAGAGAAGACTTGCGTACTTGAGCCGGTGTAATTCAGGTTGGTTCTGCCACAGTTCTCGTCGAACGGAATCCCTGCAATGAATTTGCAACATGAATAGTTGCCCCTGAATCAATCCACCAAGTGGTTTTGGAATAATCTATATGCAGGGATTCATTTACAAATGAAATAATGTTCTCACCTTTCTTTTCCATGATCATCTTTAAGTATCGGTGACATTTTTTCTTGTAATGTCCCCGTTCTTTGCAGTAGATGTGGCAGAACCGCTTGAATTATTCCGGCTCAAGTGCGCTATTGATCGCTGTACAACTGCAACCAGCTTAACGCACTTCAAACGGAACAATCCTTTGGTCTGTCGGGTCTCCGCCCGATTCAACCACGGTTCAGCAGGATCGAAGTAGGTTTACCTCGCACGATGGCGAGTTCACATCACAGAATAGCTCATCAACTTTAATTTACAGCCATATGTATATATTATTACAAAACGAGTTCAAGAGAAGTAAATTTATACAACCATGTTCAAACTGACAAGCGTAACAGCTTGTCTAAACTCACAGCGGAAGAAAAAGTTTCACGCGACTACACACATCGCGAAGATGGACGCCAAGCTTAGCCCAGGGCCTGGTGTCACTCCGGAGGGTCAGTGCCGGCCGGGGACGGGTCCCACTCCACGGACCAGCCAAAAGGAACGGACGTTGGCCACACAAAGTTGTCCGTGGGATTCTCAAAGGTTATACCTGAAAAGACATTAGCAAGGCTGAGTATTCTAATACTCAGCAAGGCTTACCCGGGGCTGGGTATACTTAGCCCATAACTAGACTCATGCCGGCTTTGTAATGCTCTGGGTTTATTTTCAGCTGAAAAGTAACAAAGAGTATGTACTATTTTCAAGTTTTAGCTTTCATCTTCTAGTTGAGTAATTATTCTAGATTAGCACCTACACTAAGCAAGCAAGGTAGTGTTTATCATTCAACAAGATTATCTACCATTAGTTCCACTTCTTACTCAATGTGGCAGAAGGGATAAGCAGTCTCAATCCTCGTGAGAGGCGGACGATTCGAATCGAATTTAACCTTGCAAGGTAAACCTAACACACACGCTTGGAAGATCCAACGATCGTTCCGAAGCAACCGTTTGCCTTTCATTCCGGGTCGTGGATCAGGTCCACCACAAGCGACTGCAGGACCGTACGCACACCCAATGTGTACAGGACATACGTCTGTAGCGCGACTACAAAAACCGTATTCCTGTCTGCCTTGCAGAACGTACTCCCGCACGTCGGTGCGTGTATACATAACATAAAATCGAGTGGTGGGAGGTATGTCCACTTGCTGGGCCGATTGGTTACTAGGCTTACCGCTTACCATATTTCGCGGCATGTGGCTAGTACTTTCAAAAACTTAGCCACCACTACCACACATTTCGACCTTAAATCTTTTATCAAAACAGACAGGGTAAACTTCCAGGTCACGATACAATACATGACCCTGTCCGTCATCCTTATAGTGGTTGCAGAAATGTAAACATGCAACTCCTATATCGCGCGAGTGATAGGAAATCACTCGACTTCTACCAGTCCTATTAGCGGAGCAACTATCCGATAAGGACTCGGGAGCATTACATTGGATTCCTAGGATTCATGCATCTAGGGTTTCACTTCAATTCCTAGACTTAATGCAAGATATAATATAGATAGACATAGATTGCAATGTAATAAAGTAGTGGGATATGTCCGGGGCTTGCCTTCTGGAGTGGGGGTGGGGGCAGGAGAGTCAAAGGCTTCCGAACTCAAGTTCGGAACTTCAGTTAGTCCTTCGACGATTTGTGCTGGATCTTCTGGAAAGCCTTGGTCTTGTCTTAATACCAGTTCGTAATCTCCGTCGTCGAGTGTCGTTGATTCTATATGAAATGCAATAAGTTAATAAGGTGAAATTTTAAATTTAGAAATCCATATTTCAAATATTATAATTCATTCAATTAGCACACAAACATGCATAGGATAAAGAGGGTTTAGATTTGAAACACTATTTATAAAATATGGTAGAATTTTGTTGTAATATAAATTAAATATTTGGATCAAATTTGAAATAGACTAAAATTTGATTTCAAAACTTTAAACAAAAGATCATAGAAATTTGATTATATACTAGCATTATAAAACATTACATTAGTGAATACTAAAAGATTCCAATTAGAGAAGGTTATACATTAGGTTTATTTTAAATTGGAAAGTCTCATAATAAAAGAGGTTAAGTTTAAATTAAAATTAAGTTTGTAATTGCACAAGGTTACTTAGGGCTTAAAGAATATTCATGCTAAACTTTGAGAAAAACAATAGAGCATGAAATGACAAGGTTAAGTGTGTATTACCCCTTAATCTTAGATTTTAAGTAAAGGCAAAAGTATTTTGTTTCACACCACATTCCATTAACAAAAATCATAGAGTTTGAAATCTACTTTCTAACAAAATTGGTTTCACTATTTTTAGATTTTTCTGTGAATTGTTATGAATTTTACAAGACAGGGAATCAAACTCACATGAAATAACAGAAGCCTTGGGGGGGGGGTTTGAACATTTTACACTGGGGTCCCTAAAAGACATATTCTTCTCACGAATAGGCCCTTGCCCGGCCTCGACACGGCTGGAGGTTCGGCCTCCGGCGCGTTCTCACCGGCGGCGAGGTTGCCGGCGGCGAGGGGCCGGTCAAGCACGACCAGGGGAAAGAGGCAAGCACCTAGGGCAAGGCAGGATCCAACAACAAAGGGGAAATCCGGCCGGCGACGAGAAGGGGCGGCGGCCGTGGCGGCGTGACGCCGTTCCCGGCGAACGGCCGGCGAACAAGGGGGTCTAGCGCGCGCATGAGCACCACTGGGATGTGGGGGAGCGATTCCCTTACATGGATTGGTTGGAGGAGTGGCGAGGCGGGCTGTCGACGGTGGAGCCGTGCTCGGCGGCGCCAATGGAGGGGCGGCTCGGGGTGGAACAAATCCGGCGAGGGGGAGGCCGGGGCTGGTTTGGATCGCGACAGGGAGCAAGAGGAGGGGGTGGGGAAGCTCTGTGTCAACGGAATTTGAGCGAGGTGGAGTGGTGGCGGCGTATGCCGATGGGAGAAGCGGGCGGCTCCGGTGACACAGGGAAGAAGAAAAGGGGAGGAACGGGCCGAGGACAAGGGTTTGGCGAGCAAATTAGCGGGGGAAATAGATTGACTTGGAGTTGCCGGCGCTACGGAGCAGAAGAGTGGAAGGGATAAGGCGAGCCAGTGGCAAATCCGGCGGCGGCAGGTGCTCCGGCGTGCGGTGTTGGCGGCCGAGGGAGAACGTGGCGCTCGGGTGGGGTGCCAGCAGCAAAGGGCTAGGGCGGTGAGGAGCAGGGGAGCGACGCGTGGACCGGGGGAAACTCAGGAGATGGCCGGCGGTGAACCAGGGGCGGCGCATTACGCCGGCGGCAGAAGAGCAGGGGAGGCAGAGCAGGGGGGGGGGGGCAGAGCGCAGGGGAAGAAGAAGGGGGGGTGAACTGACTCAAGGACTGATTTGTGAATCCAGAGAAAGGTAGGGGCCTTACTGTAAAGGACTTGTAACTTTCAAACCAATGCTCAAATGAAGATGGTCCAAAAATCAAAAGTGCATGGTTTTTCAAAATCTACAACTTCTCTTTAAGGTTCATCTACATTTGAGCAATAATTTTGGAAATAAACTAGACTTAGTAATAATTTCATATTTTATGTAAATCCCTAAGTAAAATCACTTTTGCACATACATCCTATGGTAATTTCACATATAATTTTGCAATTTGACCACAGATACTACTTTTTGCAAAATAACCCTTATGCTTTTAAACTTTTCCCTCATCCCCATCCATTTTGCATAAAAGGACCTTTAGTTAATATTAATTACATAAACATCCTTTCTTCCATAGCATTGCATACATAAAGTACATTTTTGCCAAACTTTGAACATACAAGTATGCTTAAAATCTAGGGTATAACCTAGCTAATTACCTGAGTGTTACAGCCTTTCCCCCTAAAAAGAATCTCGTCCCGAGATTCTAAAGCAGGTTAGGGCAGGAAGATCAGATTCGAAGATTGGTTTGGAAGAAATCGGGAAAATTGTGCTGGAGATAAGATTCGGTTTCCCATGTTGCCTCTTCTTCTGTATGATGGTTCCACTGAATCTTATACATTTTGGTGGTCTCTCTTCTGGTACTTCTTTCTTTCGTGTCAAGAATTCTGATGGGTTGTTCTGCATAGGTCAGATCTGGTTCGATTTCGATAACTTGGGAATCGATGATTTCGGTGGGAATCTTAACACACTTCCTGAGTTGGGATACATGAAAGATGTTATGGATGGCCGCTAATTGAGGTGGAAGTTGGAGACGATAAGCTACAGGCCCACAGATTTCAAGGATTTCAAAGGGTCCGATGTATCGAGGAGCAAGTTTCCCTTTTACACCGAATCTTTGAACACCTCGGATAGGAGATACTCGAAGATATACGAAGTTTCCGACTTGAAATTGCAACGGTCTTCTTCGTATATCCGCGTAACTTTTCTGTCGAGATTGGGCAGCCTTTAGATTGTTCTGGATCAGCTTGACTTTATCCTCTGCTTCTATAACCAGATCGGGTCCAAAAATTTTACGCTCGCCGGTTTGTGACCAACTCAGAGGAGTTCGGCATCGGCGACCGTATAATGCTTCAAAAGGGGCCATCTTAATACTTGTCTGATAGCTATTGTTGTAAGAGAATTCTGCTAGTGACAAGTACTTATCCCAATTTTTGTCGAATTGGAGTACACAAGCTCTGAGCATATCTTCCAAAATTTGGTTTATTCGCTCAGTTTGCCCATCTGTCTGAGGATGGTAGGCAGAGCTTCGAATTAATTTAGTCCCAAGAGCATCATGAAGCTGTTCCCAGAACCTAGCAACAAATTGTGCTCCACGATCTGAAATGATCGTTTTAGGTACTCCATGGAGTCGAATAATTTGATCTAGATAAATCTCGGCATACCTTTTGGCATTATATGTGGTATGCACGGGAAGGAAATGTGCAGTCTTGGTTAATCGATCAACGATTACCCAAATAGAGTCATGCCTCCGAGGAGTGTTAGGTAAGCCAACAATAAAGTCCATACTGATATCCTCCCACTTCCACGAGGGAATGGGTAGAGGTTGAAGGATACCAGCAGTCTTCAAATGACTGGCTTTGACTCTTTGGCAGATATCACATTCCGATATATATTTGGCTATCTCTCGCCTCATACGAGTCCACCAAAAGTTCTGTTTCAGATCCTGATACATCTTCGTACTGCCGGGATGTATAGAGAATTTGGACAAGTGGGCTTCGTCCATGATTTGCCTGCGGAGCTTATGGTCCCTGGGTACAACAATACGTTCGTTGAACCATAAAACCCCTTTAGGATCAACTCGGAAGCATTTATACTTCCCTTCTCCTTGTTTTATCTTCTGTTTAATGATTCTAATCCCTTTATTACGCTGTTGTGCTAGAACAATACTATCTCTAAGTGTGGCTTCAACCGAAAGATGGTTTAAGTCACCTTGGGAAATGATCTCTAGATTGAGCTTTCTCATTTCCCAACAGAGAGTCTCGTTGAACGCTTCAACGGACAAGCAGGAGCAATGTGCCTTGCGACTGAGGGCGTCGGCAACAACGTTAGCTTTGCCGGGATGATAGTGTACTTCTAAATCATAATCTTTGATTAGTTCTAGCCAGCGTCTTTGCCTCATATTCAAATCTGCCTGGGTAAAGATGTACTTGAGGCTTTTATGATCAGTATAGATGTGGCATTTCGTGCCCATCAAATGATGTCTCCAGATTTTTAGAGCATGAATTACGGCTGCAAGCTCAAGATCATGAGTAGGGTAGTTTTGTTCATGAACCCTAAGTGCTCGTGATGCATATGCAATTACTCGGTTGTCTTGCATAAGTACACAACCAAGTCCAGTTCCCGATGCATCACAGTAGATGTCAAAAGGTTTTGAGACATCTGGTTGAGCTAAGACTGGAGCAGTCGTAAGATGATTTCTGAGAATATGAAATGCATTTTCGCATTTTTGATCCCAGGAAAATTTTACACCTTTCTTTAGTAGTTCGGTCATAGGTTTGGCTATTCTGGAAAAGTCAGGAATAAAACGGCGATAATAGCCAGCTAGACCGAGAAAACTACGAATTTGATGGACGGAGGTCGGAGGTTTCCAGTCCATCACTTCTTGTACTTTACTGGGATCGACGGATATTCCGTCACCAGAAATGGTATGGCCCAGGAATTTGACTGTATCTAGCCAAAAATTCACATTTAGAGAATTTGGCATACAGGTGGTGGTCTCTTAATCGCTGAAGGATGACATGGAGATGCTTAGTATGATCTTCTGGAGTTTTAGAATAGATCAAGATGTCATCAATAAAGACCACGACAAACTTGTCGAGCTCTTGCATGAAGACAGAATTCATGAGGTACATGAAATAGGCTGGGGCATTAGTGAGACCGAACGACATGACAAGATACTCGTATAGACCATACTGAGTGGAGAAGGCTGTTTTTGGAATATCACTAGGCCGAATCTTAATTTGGTGGTAGCCGGAACGAAGATCTATTTTAGAAAACACCTTGGCTCCGGCTAATTGATCAAAGAGGATATCAATGCGGGGTAGAGGGTACTTATTTTTAATGGTCACCGCATTGAGAGGACGATAATCCACACATAGCCTTAAGCTATTGTCTTTCTTTTTCACGAATAAGGCCGGACAACCCCATGGTGATGCACTTGGACGAATAAAGCCTTTATCTAAGAGATCTTGGAGTTGGGTTTTTAATTCAGCCAACTCATTAGGAGGCATACGATAAGGTCTCTTAGAGATAGGGGCTGTACCAGGTTGGAGTTCTATGATGAACTCGATACCTCTGTCTGGAGGCATTCCAGGCAAATCGTCTGGAAAAACATCTGGATATTAACAAACGACTGGAATATCCTCAAGTTTAACCTTAGATGCAGCATAGGTGCAAGAGTTAAAGGATTTTGGTTGTGGAAGATAGAGGATGGTAGGTTCGTGTTCGAGTGAATCTATCTCCACAGTGCGAGAAGAGATATCCAAAGATACATGGTGCTGTGCCATCCAGTTCATTCCTAAAAGGACATCCATTCCCTTTAGGTCTAACAGAAGTAAATCTGCTTTTATTACCTGACTACCCAATAGAAGTGGTACTTTCATACAGATTTGATTTGATAGGGTTTTCCCACCAGGAGTGATTATCTTATAATCTTCTTTAGTAGGGTACATATCCAATCCTACTTTACTTCCACATTCTTTACTGATAAAACTATGGGTAGCACCGGAATCAAAAAGAACAATAACGGGATGATGGTTAATAGAAAATGTACCCGTCATTATCGGTGCCCCTTCAGGGAGTTCGGAGAGTGTAGTGAGATTCACCCTCCCTTGTCGGACCTGCATCACTTGTTTCTTACCCTTGCCCTTGTAGTTTGGACCAGATGTTTGCCCTTGGAATGATTTCCTAGGTTGAGGGCAATCCTTAATGAAGTGGGACGGGCTTCCGCAATTGAAACAACGATTATTGTTGTTTCCTGGAGTAGCTGGCGGAAAGCTCGGCCGCAGACCTTGTTGAGGTTGTCGCTGATTTTGTGGCAGGGGTGGTCGATTGAATTGTGCTTGCTGGGGAGGTCGGGCTACCCATCTGCCTGATATATTGCCTCGAGGGGGAGCTCGAGGGGCATTACTTGGGACTAGCCGATACCGAGGCGACTGTGGAGTTGCAGGTCCTATGGGTGCTTTCCGTTTCTTTTCCGCCCTGTGGGCGGCAATACAATCTTCTTGAGTTATGGCCATGTTGACCAACTCATTGAAATCATTGGCCTTCACTAAATTCAACCATTCTTTGAGCTTGGTGTTTAGGCCTCGACGGAAGCGATCACATTTGCGGGCATCAGTGTCCGCATGTGATCCCGCATACTGGCACAGGTGATTGAAAACCTGTGCATACTGTGTAACCGTACGGGTACCTTGGGTCAGGCTTAGAAATTCATTGAGCTTCCGCTCAATGAGTCCTGCTGGTATATGATGTGCGCGGAAGGCAATCCGAAACTCATCCCAAATGACCACGTGTTCGGCGGGTTGCATTGCATGAAATTGATCCCACCAAAGACGTGCATGGCCTCGGAGTTGCTGGGCGGCGAAGAGCACCTTGTTTTCCTCTGAACATGGAGCTGACAGTAAAGCGAATTTGGACTCAATAGTCTGCAACCAGGCATCCGCATCTAAAGGCTCCTCGGCCTTGTGGAATAGAGGAGGTTGGGTGCTGAGAAAGTCTTGATAATTGGCCGACAGAGGTTCACCTCGGCCTCGAGGTTGCTGCTGGAAATGGCCATTTGAGCTTGCACAAGCTGATTTAGAAGTTCAGTCTGCCGGGCCATAACCTCGGCCAAATTTGGAGGTGGCGGTGGTGGTTGCTGGGAATTACTAGGTTGTCCTGCCCGGAATCCTTCCGGGGTTCCCCGAGTAGCTCCAACCATCTGAAATAAAGAAGATATCCATTATCAACCATAATCTTGCTCCAATTTCAGATAATATGCAATTTATCCAGCTGAAATGTAATACATATGCTCCATTCAATCTACTTATAACAGACACACAGATGTCGAGCAGATTAACCAGAACTCAGGATTTGGATTACTATAAAGATACTACTATCTTACATCAGTACACTCCCAAGGTTACAAACTTTACCCAAAAGTACATGCCACATATACAACAAGTGGCTTTATAGCTAGGTATTCCACACACTACTTATATTACATCTTATACATTTATTACATCTAAACCATCACCCTGTCAACCAAAACTAAAAGTCATCAAAATTGCCCACTAATGACTGGCTTCCAGAAGAGGAATGATGGGGACTGACGACAGGGTCCCCATGCTCAGAATCAAGTTCAGAGACTCCTTCGATCTCTTCGGGATCTTCCTCTTCAGCTTCAGGTGCTGCAGGTGCAACGGGAGGAATCGGGGGCTGCTGCAATTCTTCGATCTGGGCTTGAGCATCATCCACTGCAAGGATCAGATCTTGACTTGTGCCTGTAAAAATTCAATAACAGTATCCCGCTGAGTGATTATGTGATCACTCTCGTTGATCTGATCTTCACGATGATGGATGGTCTCGTTTTGAGTACGATTATTCCATTCTTCTCAATTACCACTTGCTTGAAGTTGATCTGCCTGGGTGAAATATCTGGCAGCGTCCCCGTGGAAACTTCGCGCAGCAGTAATCAGATGGCCTATCTCACGGCGTAGCAGCATGTGATAGTGGTATTGCACACCCGTATAACGCCTCATTCCTTGCACTACTTCTTCTGGTGGACCTTCCAGCCTATGACTTTTCAGAATTGTGCCGAGGTCTCGCTCCGCTTCACCGGGATCTGTTGTGGCAAACAAACCTATAGGTTGTCCTACAACTTCCTCGGGGTGTTGACTGCAAAAAGCATAAATGGCTTCTAGGGCTGGCTTCAATGGTGTCCATAATTCTGTAGCCATCTGCTGATCTCAATAGGCTACCATTGTGAACGGAAAGGATGCTGAGGTATAATCATCCTGACATGGGCCCTATGGATTCCGTTTTCCACATGTTCTACAGCGTCATATTGAGGGGTTCTGTATAATGGAAAGCCTGCCAAAGATTCCCATAGCAAGCGGGGAAAACCCTCCCAGTGAAGGGCATTAGTGTGGAGATGCCCTTCCGATCCCAGAAACATTGGAAGTACTGCCATCTGCGACCAGGATGCAAATGGTAAAACTTGTTATCTTGTTAGGAGAGTACAAGATAACAGATCAAGATAACCAATTCTGTTAACAGCAAAGGCTGGAAATCAGATGGAAAACTAAGATCCCATATAAAATACCCAACTTAAAGCTGTCCTTAGCTCTTCATTACCCCATTCCAAAAACAAACAACATGTCCATCATGAAATTCTTTTATTGACAAAAGATGCATGCACGTGCTACTCGCCTTCACAACCAAAACAACTGCCGAATATTTTCGGACTTACGTAGTTAATTCCGGTGACATAACCATACGTCTCTCCCTATATAAAACTAGTCGGTAAACCCTACGCGTCCTAATAGCGTAATCGAGGTTAGTGTACCTGCAGAAGATTACACAGATATATATATCTCATGAACCTTTCATGGCAGCACGACATGAAAGCGTCCCCAAACATTACTGTTCACTATAGAAACAGCATCTGTACAATTACCGCCGTACAGACAACGTTAACATACGTTATCGAAACAACGTATTCACGGGGGTACCGCAAAATGCGGGGGTATGAACAGCGATCGCCATACCCTGCGCCGAACCATATACTCCCAA